>NC_056557.1:30585946-30594028 GCF_013358625.1 Macadamia integrifolia | reverse complement strand
AAAAGAAAAAAAAAAGGAAAAAGAAAAAAAAATGTAAAATGGGAAAAGGAAAAGGCCCTGGACGATCAATCTGATCTGACCCACAATGGGGGTGATGATGCCTATCCCCAACCATCATTATTTAGGGTGGCATCTGGATCAGTCACATGTGTGGTTGCATACTCCAGCTCAATTATGCTGCCCGCCATGTATTCATATCTCCTGTAATCTGAGCCATTGTAATTCAAAAACCACCGAATGAAGAGGTTCTCTCCACTACATTCCATGGTGCCTTTTGGCTAAAAATTGATGTATGAGTAGAGGTGACATGATCAAGTAATCCCTTATGAGCTGCGAACTAAGCTAGCATGTATGTGCGCTCTAATTTTTGTAGTTTGAACTACCATATTAATTGGACTAGTTTTACATCTTCAGAGAAACCCCATCCTCTTCTTTCTTTAGTTTTCAAAACTTTTTAAGTATACATATTGCTTAGAATTTGGAATGTGGCATAGATGTCGCGATTGTTAGGTTAGGATTGATTTGTGTTAGGTTAATCATAGGTTAACAAGTGAGCACATAATCCATAGCCAACCAATTTGTTATTCAGGTTGTTTGCAAGATGGTTCCTGGTTCCTGGTTCGTGGTTCGGTGGTTGTGGGCTATGGTCAATTGCCAAGTTGATTATTTTTCGGATGGGTTGAGTAACTCGGACTAACTGCCAAATTTCCACTCAAACACGAGGGGGCATTAAATTTTTCTAATGATGTATAACATAGAGTCCCTAGAGAGTTAATCTGACATGTACTTGAGAAGAGAAGGGTGTCGAGTAAATATGTGGATATAACAAAATATGTATGAGGGCATGGGGACTAGTGTGAGAACCGTGGGTGGTCAAAGCAGTGATTTCTCAATTATAATGGGGCTATGTCAGCTTTAAGCCCTTATTTGTTTGTGCTCATCATGGATGAGGTACTAGGAACATTCAAGACAAGGCTCGTGGTGTATGCCTTTGCTGATGATATGTTTTGGTGGGTGAGACAAAAGCTGGGATTAATTTGGAGCAACCTTGGAATCAAAAGCTTTTAAGATAAGTAGAACGATGGTGGAGTATGTGATGTGTAAATACTACAGTGGATAATGAAATAGTGAAGATAAAGGAGAGAGAGAGAGGTACCACAAAGTGATCATTTTAGGTATTTGGGGTTAATCATAAATAAAGAAGGTGATATTGAGGATGATGCTTCACAGAGGATTAAAGTGGGATAGATGAAGTGGAGAGGTGCATCTGAGGTGTTGTATGATTGACGTATTTTTTTAAAAGCTTAAAAGAAAGTTCTATAGGATAGTCTTTAGACCAACTATGATGTATAGGGCAGAATGTTGGGTAGATAAGAAGTGTACATAGATAAGTTATGTATAGCAGAGATGAGGATGCCAAGATGGATGTGTGGTGAAACTAGGAAGGATAAAGTAAGGCATGACCATATTAGAGCTGATTTGGGAGTTGCCCCGGTTCATGATAAGCTCCGAGGAAGCTGTTTGAGGTGGTATCATCAAGTTCAATGGAGGCCTGAGGATGAACCAGTAAGGAGGGGTGATCTCATTCAGATTGAAGGAGCTAGAAGAGCTAGGTGCAAGCATAAGATGACCATAGGAGAAGTAGTGAGTAAAGAAATGCATAGTTTAGGTCTTGTCCCATGTATGACCTCGAATAGATTTGATTGGAGGGCATTGCCAACTCTATTTAAGCGAGACTTCACTGTTTCTTTTGTTACGTCCCTCCCCTTATACTTTCCTTTTACTTTTCTACATGGCTTGGTTCGGATCCATGCAGCCGACCCTATTGATTTGGGAAGGCTGAGTTTTTGTTGTTGTTGTATAATATAGTCAGCCAACCTCAGTGTGATGTAGATCGAAACATCAAGAAAATAAGGCCAAACACTGTTCGGTCACAGCCTATATTTGTCATAGATGGGAATGCTTCTAGAAGATTCTGTGGGTACCAAGGGCAAATTGCATGGAGGAATAGTTTACTTTCTATTTTTGTGATTAATTCCTATTTTGATTACTCTTGGACAGCAAGCTACCGATGGAGACTTCTAGAAGACTTTCTTTTCTTGAATTTCCTTTTTGTTTATTTTCCTTTTTAGTTTGATTCTTCTTGTACAAGGAAAGCAACTTTCTATAGTCCCATATCTCCTTTTTCTGTTTTTTTCCATTTCTTTATTGTTTCTAAGTTATTTCTTTCCTTTGTTTGAGGCAAGCCTTATGCCTATATACTGTAATGACACTTGGAGGTCCTCGAATGATGTGAATGAAATAAAAAAAATAGTTATTTTACGACCATGTTGCTGTGAGAGACAGTTGCTCTGTGAGAGTATGTTTTGACAATCCAATGCTTCTCTTGAATAGTATGAACAAAATTAGTGGTCATTGGAATTTTAATGTTGAAGGTCTGTTGTGGAAGAACAAATTCACATGTTCAATCTCTATAGGGATGATCTAGATTTGCTCTTTTTCAACATAATATTCCCTAGGAGGCTCTTTATCATCAATCAGATCTTTGATTAATTCTTCTTCGACTCTGATCATGGGCTCCTCTTGAGGACCTTTGGTTTCAGGAAATTCCTCTATCAACTTGTATTCTGGCTCTTCGCCCATTGATCAACGAGTGAGATCAATTTGGCGAAAGAAGTCTCCATACGGATGTTAGTAGTGATTGGCTTTTATATTTCTTATATTGTCTTCGAGCCTCTTCAAGTTTCTCTTTGACCTGCCACAAGTTCTCTTATCTGACTTGAAGTTGTTGGCAGACGACAAAAAAGGGGGCAGGACCCATGGTATATACAGCCAGGTTTGGCTCTGGAACCAAGTTGATGTAGCTAGGCAATCTAGATCCTCGATTAGGAATCAAATATCAGATTGGCTGCTCCACAGGCCCTGATTTAAACTATTTTCCTGATAAAGCAGGGTTGAAAAGGCTTGCTGGTTTATTGATTTCAGCAGCCTATGATGGGGAAAGAAGGAATAAGAGAAAAAGAAAGAGGAGATAGGGGTTGTTCTAGGATTGTGAAATAGTTCGAGAGTAACGAGGCCGAAACCAAATTTCTGGATTCCGGTCGAATCGACCACAATTTGGTATATTTCATTAGTTAAATGATCATATTTGGCCCAAAATTTCAGGAAAATCGTAATTAAACATCTCTAAACATATTAGAACCTTGAGATTGTAAAAAGAAAAACTTCCAAAATTGTTGTTTGGCTTCGGTCCAGAAGTTGTTACTGTACACTGTACGTATTGATATCCTCTTTCATATATAACCTATTCTACACATAACTTAGATTGAAGAAAAAAGAACACCCAAAGTGGTAGTTCGTCTTTGGCCTATTAAATATGGTGGCCATGTCATCCTCTGCTTGAAGAATCTCTCTAAGTGTGTGAGGCTAAATCACGAAGGACTTAACTCCAAGCAGGATCTGAAATTCTGGGCTGAAATAGGAGAAAATTGATAACTTACAAACCGGGGCTCAGATGAGCCTGAAATTTTAATTTTAGATGGCCAATGATATCCCCAAACTATTCTCCAAATTTGGTTGAATTCCTCGAAGTGGTTAGGAAACCATTCACTTTCCGGAGAAGAACTCAGATGAGGGTTTCACAGGCTCAGGGGAGAAATCCTGCAACTGGAAGAGGAGGGCCCAGATGGGGCTGCAAGGCTGGTCGAAGACTCCTCTTGGGGGCGGGAGCAAAACCCTAAGAGGGTTAATTGGTTGGGTTAATTGATTGGGCTTCAAGTTATGGATTTGATGTTCGACCCCCTCTCCAAGAAACCCAGTTTCTGCTGTATCGAGTGGGAGAATCTGGACCGTCTTCGAATTAAGCTGCTGCTGGTCCTTAAGTGCTTCAAAAGACTTAGTTTAATCACTCAATCACTCACTCAAATAGGATAAATAAAAAAATAAAAAAATAAAAAAAAAAAATAAAAAAAGAAAGAAGGAAGAAAAGAGAAGAAGGGCAATGGCTATCTCAGCCTGGTCTCTCACCCATAGCTGTCCCAGCTGTTGAACATCCTATCTCAAGAATAAGGAGCAGCAATGGCTGTAAAATTCATTCATTCATTATTTCTCAGTGTTACATAAGCTCCTTTTATATAGGAGAAGGTACAACCTTACAATTTAGAAAGAAACCAAAATAGCAATTGACATGAAAATAGAAACTAACTGATTTAAGCAATTAAATACTAACTTGTTCACTAAGAAACTAACAACTAACATTCCTAAACTCTCATGCTTGCTTTGACCTCCTGGGTATTTTTGATCACTCCCCCCATCTCCCTTTTTGTTAAGCCCCACATCTCTTTTGGCCCCAAGCCCTTCAAATTCTTTGATATATGGTTCCTCCTTCTTCCTCTTGTGAGGGCCACTTGGGCCATCGCAATCGCTACTACCCCCTCTCCCCTCATTGCTTTTGCCAAAAAGCTAAAAAATGTCAAAGTTGCCCTTCAATCTTGGAACTCCACCTCCTTTGGCAACATTTCTGCTGAAGTTTCTTCCTATCAAGACAATCTCGACCTTATCCAAGCTAGGCTCCAGCTTGATCCCCACAATCCTTCCCTTGCTGAGGATGAAAAGTTGGTCACCTTGGAGCTCTCCTCTCTCCTTGGCCAGGAATAATCTTTTCTCCGTCAGAAATCCAGAATTAAATGGCTTGAGCTTGGTGACTCCAACTTTTCCTATTTCCATTGTTCCCTCAAAACTCGGACCAATGCTAACTCCATTCCCAAGCTCATTTTTAGCTCAGGCTCTGAGCTCCTCTCCCCAAAGGATATTAAAGTTGAAGCCGTCTCTTACTTCGACGGTCTCTTCCATCCTCTTTCCTCCTCCACCCCTCCCTCGCCTTGCCTCCCAACCTCCTCAATAAATTCATTCTTGACCTCCTCCTGCCTTCTCTCCAGGCCATCCCATCTGATGATGAGATTCTGGCTGCTGTCCTCTCTGACAAATCCAATAAAGCCCTTGGCCCTGATGGATTTAGCATAGGTTTTTTCTCATCTTGCTGGCACATCATCCGCAATGACCTCATTTTTGTTATTCATAGCTTCTTCCTCAACCCTAGACAGATCAATGATGTCAACCATACCTTCCTCTGCCTCATCCCAAAAAGGCCAACACGCAGGCTATGCCTAATTTCAGGTCCATCTCCCTGTGTAACCTCCTTTACAAATTCATTGCCAAAATCCTTGCAAATAGGATCCAGAAGGTCATTGAATCCCTTGTTAGCCTCAACCAATCTGCCTTTATTGTTGTTAGTTACATCTCTGACAACATCATTCTTTGTCACGAGATCACTTGATAGAGGGCCTTAGGGAAGAAAGGGAAGATCAGAGTAGCAAGGGGGAAAGAAGGGAATCACAATCTCACGCGGTGCATAAACCATACCAATTCTCATTCAAATCAATTCACTCTAACTTGTCCATCGGTTATAGCCAATATATAGAAAAGTAAAGACATGAAATTAGAAACTCAACTGAAATAGTAACTAGCCTAAAATAGGAAACAACCTTAATGGAAACTAATGCAAAGGAAAGAAATCTTAACTTTTACATTCAAATCTGGAAAATAAAAGACAAAATAAGCTACTAATTATTTCCAACACTTGTTGGACCAAAATCCTTGGCTAGACCCGTTCTTCTGGGCTCTTGGCTTCCAAAGCCGATTATGCTGGTCCAATTAGGTAAGTGCAACTGTATTTGCATCAACTCTCCTCTTTCGAAAAGAACTCGACTCCGTCGAGTTTGGAAAAGGATCGAGGGGGCCGTCTAAAGGAATACACTGAATGAGGAACGATCCCACCATCGTCTCGAGCTTAATTTCAGGGAGATCTTTGGCAGGATAAAACTTCAGTCTTATTGGCATGCTTGACAGCATAGGTGTTGGCATAGCCACAAAGGTGTAATTTCTTGTCAAATAACCAAGGTAGACCAAGAAGGATATAGCACACCTTCAGAGGGAGGACGTCACATTGGACTATATCCTTAAATTCACTAGTAGAATATTTGACCAAACACTTATTTGTGATATGAGATTAGTGTTGTTCACCCAAGCAACCTTGTAGGGATTTTGATGTGGCTCTGTCTTCAATCCCAACTTACGAACAATGTCTTCATAGTCAATGACTTTCTAAGTGGTTAACACATGACGAATGACATAAAAAGGATGTTGGTCCTCATCACTAAGAGTGTCATTGACTTCACCTGACGCACGCTCTTCTTTTAAATCAATTGTGTCAGAACCAAGTTGCTCTTCAGGAATATATGGTATAAGAGAATTCTTATCAATAAAAGCAACCAGCGGCTGGGGCGTTAAGCACTGAGATGTCCAAATCTATTGCCACGAGTAGCACTGAACTGTAAATTTTGTTGCATCAGATTGTTTATCTGAACCACACAGATGGGGTGAGTATAGATGAGTAGGCCGTGAAGATGACATTTCAAAAACATGTCAAGATGGAGAATATGGCCAGCTAGGTCGTGAAGATGCTATAGATGAAACACTAGCCTGTGATCTGCTGATTGATTTTTCTTGAGGAGATGACTGTGGTTGAATAGAACTAAGACCCCTAGGAAAAGTATCTGTAAATGGCCTCCGATTGTATGGACGTTTTAGACTTTTCTCAACCTGATATGCTACTTTTGTACGACATCTTTTATTGTAGGCATTCGACTAGATGCAAGGGCAACACTAAGTTAAGGGTGCAAATCATTACGGAATTGTGCCACCAATACTTTTTCATCCCACTCAAAATCAGAATGAGTGGCAAGATAGTTAAATCTAGCAACATATTCTTCAACGGTTAGATTTTCCTATTACAACGGTGCAAAACCTGAGGTGCATGTGTTGCTTGTAATCAGGAGGCAAAAATATTCGGTTCATGATTTCATACATTTCAGCCCAAGTAGTGACTAATCCAATGCCTCGGGTTTGGTTCTGTTGTTGTTGCTTGACCCACCAGACTTGGGCTGTGCCTTTTAGTTTAGCCTCTGCAAATAGGATCTTTTAGGTCTCAGTCAACCTGTACTATCTGAAGAATGTCTTTAAGCTGTAAATCCAGTCAATGTACAATTCTGAATTATTATCTCCATAAAAATCAAGGACATCCAATTTTGCTGTTCGTTTCGCCCCATCATCATATCTACCAGTTCTATATGGTGGTGGAGGTGGTGTATGATGTGGGGGTAGTGGTAGAGACGGATCTTGTGGGTTGGTGTTGGAAGAATCCTCAGATTGAATGGGACTCTTTCCTCTATCTGTAGCCACCCATCGATCAATAGAATCTTGTATAGATTCCATCATTGTCTTAAGGGAAGTGACAACAGTAGTGAGGGCATCAATTTTCGCATCAGTTTCTCCTTTATAGGAGTTCAGCTGCTGGATAACTTTACTATTGGCTACCTTGGTGATGATAAACAAATAATACTCACAGGTTATGGCAAAGTAATAAATAGATGAAAATTTAAAGAGGAATGGCAGAATGGTAATTAATATGAAATTCCTAAGTGGATGGTAGTAACGTAATATCTGAAAATCACACAATATATTATGTATGGGCAAGGGTATATTTGGATGGAACCAAAACAATAGGACATAAAAGGATAATGGAGGAAGAGAGGGGTATTTTAGGAAATAAAGAGATAATTAAAGAAAGGAAACAAAAAAGAGGGATCGTGGGGGGTGGGTTTTACCGACAAAGGAGACTTTTTTCTCCTTCTTAGAGATGGAAACTAGGGAAGGTGTTGACTCAGGGAACCAGCGATGGAGACGCTGGCTGCAACAATGGAAGGGGTCAACGATCTCTTCTTCTGGCAATGGCAAGCAGCGGTGGTTCCAGGGATAACTGTGATTGGCGATGGAGGAGAAGCTTCAACCAGCAGGTCTGAAACCAGTTATGTATTCTTCTTCTTCTTTTTTCCTTCTCTGAACTTTTGTTCTTTTCTTCTGTTTTTATTTTCTCTCTTCTCGTCGTCTCTCTTCTTCTTCTTCTTCTTCTTTTTTTTCTTCTGGTTCTGTCTTTCTCTTCACGTCGTCTACTTTTTTTTTTTT
>NC_056557.1:30559885-30585920 GCF_013358625.1 Macadamia integrifolia | reverse complement strand
TTCTTCTTTTCCTTCTTCTGCTGCCTCTGCTCTTTTTTTTTGTTCTTTGTTGCTGTTGGAACTAGAAGAAGGGGAAGAGTTTGATTGACAGTTACATGGTGGGATTGTGTTTCGGAAACCAAGGAGAAAAGGATTTTTTTTTTTTTTAGTGGTTAGTCGTGGCGGAGAGAACAAAAGAATGGGGAGGAAGAAGGGGAACAGGGAGAGAACGAAGGAAGGATCCTTTGGCTCTGATACCAATTTGATGGAGAAAAATGGGAAGATCAGAATAGCAGGGGGGAAAGAAGGGAATCACAATCTCACACAGTGCATAAACCATAGTACCATACCAATTCTCATTCAAGTCAATTCAATCTAACTTATCCATCGGTTACAACCAATATTTAGAAAAGTAAAACCATGAAATTAGAAACGCAATTGAAATAGTAACTAGCCTAAAACAGGAAACAACTATAAAGGAAACTAATGCAAAGAAAAGAAATCCTAACTCCTACCTTTAAATCTGGAAAATAAAAGGCATGAAATAAAAGACAAAATAAGCTACTAATTATTTTTAACCCCTGTTGGACCAAAACCTTGGGTTGGACCGGTTCTTCTTGGCTCTTGGCTTCCAAAGTCGGTCATGCTGGTCCAACCAGGTAAGTGCACCCGTATTTGCATCATCGCTAGAGGATTTAACCGCAAATCCCACTCCTTTGCTGCCTTTCTTAAAATCGACATCCACAAGGCTTTTGATTCCATTTGTTGGGACTTCATCTCCAGAGTCTTGCTTGAGATGTCTTCCCCCCCCCCCCCTTTGTCCACTAGATCCTCTCTTGCATTTTGACCCCTTGCTTCTCTGTCTTGATCAAGTCCTTGAGGTTCTCTCTCGCTTCATTCAATCCTTCACTGACTAACACCTCATTTCTCCCATCCCGAAATGTAAATCTCTCTTGTTAACCCATCTTGCCTTTATAGACGATCTCATGATCTTCTCCAAAGCTGATCCTGTATCCATCATCAATATCATGGTTTCCCATCATCTCTTTAAGTCCCTCTCTGGCCTGCGTATAAATCTCCTGAAATCGAACCACTTTCTCTCGGGAGTTTCTGATGCCCTCCAAGCCTAGCTCCCTCACCATTTTTGGGTTTTCTCTTGGCTCCCTCCCTGTCAGATATCTGGATCTCCCTCTCATCTCCTCCAGGCTCTCCTCCCATCACTACTCTCCCATTATTGATTCCATTAAGAAAAGGCTCCAGCTTTGGAAAAGGCAAGCTCCTCTCCTATGCTGGTTGTCTGGTCTTCATTCAATTGGTCCTTCAATCCCTCTATCTTTATTGGTCTAGCATCTTTATTTTTCTAGCTTCCACCTCTAAAGCCATTGACTTCCTCTTCTGTTCTTCCCTTTGGAAAAGCACAGATTCCTCTAAATTTCTCCATTCCATGAGCTGGTCCAAAGTTTCTCCCTAAAGCTGAAGGAGGTTTACGGTTTGAGGCAAATCAAAGATTTCAACTCTGTTGGCATCTTGAAACTCATTTGGAAAATTGTCTCTAAGCAGTTGGGCGATGGGTTTAGGATAAAATAGCTTTTGATTTGATTTCCTTTTGTTTTAGAAGCAATTTCTTTTAGAGTTAGTTAGCTTCTAATTTTAGAGTAGTTTCCTTTCAAGTAGTTTCCATTAATTGTTTTGATTTTTCCTTTTAAGTAGTCATGTAAGACATTATGGAAATTTTAGTTTTAGAATTTTGGAGAATTAGAACTTGATAATATTTTGGGTGAGAACCATGAACCATGGCTGCCGGTGATTCTTTTCTTTCCCCTTTCTAATAATTTCTCTCTGTCTTTGATCTTCTCTTCTTCTCCGTTTCTGGTTTGTTTTCCTTTCCCTGTAACTGGCGGTAACAGCAGCCCCTAAGAGTTGCTTAGAACTTTCAAGTGATGAATCGATCTGACCTAGGATTTTAACCGAAGATATTACCTCCCTGGCCGACCAAACCCTTAGCGTCTCATGCCTTAGTTCTAACCCTGCTGTGAACAAATGAAACCTGCAACTCAGGCTTCCCAAAGCTACTGCCCAGATCTGATTGCAGAAGGTCCTGCTCATCTTTGATTGCTGTTTCAAAGTGTCTTCCTGTTGGAATCGACAGGCCATTGGGTATCCAATCCTCGCCCAAGATTTGGGGCTGAATCGATGCACCTGGAGGAAGTTCTCAGCATCGCGAGCCCTCTTTTTACCGCTGGTTTTGTTCCCTAACGTGACTTAAGGTAGAAGATGATATCTTTCCTATTTACATTTAAACCCTTTTCTTTGATATTCTCAAAATATTTCCCTCTCAAAGGCTCCTAAATTGTACTAGAAATTACAATATTGCCATTGGTTTGCCTAGATTAAAATATTTGTTCTAATTATGGGTCCATAAGCTATCAGATTCCCCCGGATCCGCACCAAGTGGTATCAGAGCGAATTTCCTGCAATTTTTAGCCATGGCAGCCTGGCAGGTCATGTCACAAATGCCGAGCTACACAAATTGTATCGTGAATTAGCTGAAAATCAACAGAATACTGATGCTAGGCTTGAGAGGACTGAAGCCAAGTTTGACAAGTTTATAGAAGAGATGACTGCTTTTATAAAGATGTTCGACAAGCGAGCTGAAGAAGGATCCTCTACATTACCTCTTCAGTTCAATACTTTATGAATTGAAGATACACCTCAGAGGCAACAACTTAATCTAGTCGTCCTCAAGGATGTTACACTAATTTTCTGACAGAGATCATGGCATCAAAGTTGAAGTTCCTGAGTTCGGTGGTAAAAAGGGACCTAAAGAATTCCTTGATTGACTTACTAAAGTTGAGAGGATTTTTGCATATAAATCTCTTCCGGACGAGAAGAAGTGTGAACTCATCCTCACCAAGTTTATTGGGTATACATGTTCATGGTGGGATGATTTCCTGCATGCAAGGTTTGTCAGAAGACTTGGACCCGTTACCAATTGGGAGGTCATGAAGCAGATCCTGACTGAAAAATTTGTTCCTCTTAATTATGAGAAGGAAATGTACCATAAATTGCTTAACTTGCAACAAGGCTACAAGGAGATGGATTCCTACACCCTCGAATTCCACAAACTTTCTTCAAGGTGTTGACTTCAGGAAACAGATCAGCAACAGGTGATGCGATATATTAGTGGGCTAAGTACTGAGATCCAACTAAAGTTGGCTAACATTGACTTTAGGTCTGTTGATGTGGCAGCGGCTCATGCCAAGGCAGCTGAAGAAAAGTCTATTTATTGAAAGTGTATGCCCTAGACTCCTACAATTTATAGACCTCCACCATGTATGGAGGATAAGAAGCCTGAAGCTCGCAGAGTTGAAGAAAAAATGTCAGAGTTCAATAAGGACAGTGCTCAAGTGAAGAACATCAGATGCTATAGTTGAGGCGAGAAGGGTCCCTACTCTAAGAAGTGTCCCAATAGGACTAGTTCTGCGAATGTAGCAGAGAAGCAACCGACAGAGAAGAGTGAAGATGTTCCTGCTTTATATCTTTATCCCCTCGATGAAGATGATATTGATGATGATGATGATGATGACGTAAAAGCTCATTCTGCTAGTCTTTCATCATTTTCAAACAGACTAGTTGACAGAGCTCCTCTCTTCAGATAGAAGGGTACTCTCCTGCACGGTTCCGATCCTACTGATGTTCATACAGTTATTGATACCGGGGCAGAAGCAAACTTTTTATCTGTTGAATTTGTTCGAGCACACAACCTACCATAGAAGTTGTCAAGAAAATTCTTGTGCAAGGTTTTGGATCCACAGCTCGAGAACAGGCCACTGCGGTTGTTCGAGTACATCTACAATTTAGGCTATTACAGTACCACGTAACTTGCTTGGTCACCCCATTGGCGCACTGTGACATTCTTCTAGGGCGACTTTGGCAACGACATGATAGTATCCTCTATGATGTTGCACGGAACACCATCAAGGTGAAGCAAGGAGGTCGCACATATTTAATGAGGCCACACGCATCATCAAACACACCACATCGTCGACTGACTCTTGCTCCAGTGACATGTCAGCATACTCTCCCTCTTCATTACGTTCCCATCATTTGCTTCGAGATATGTGTCACCTCATCGGCAAACAATTTACAGGGGTATCTTGGGAGCACGACCTAACTCGACGGAGTCGAGTTCTTTTAAGACCGGGAGAGCTGATGCAGTTGGGCGATGGGTTTAGGAAAAAATAGCTTTTGATTTGATTTCCTTTTGTTTTAGAAACAATTTCTTTTAGAGTTAGTTAGCTTCTAATTTTAGAGTAGTTTCCTTTCAAGTAGTTTCCATTAATTGTTTCGATTTTTCCTTTAAGTAGTCATGTAAGACATTATGGAAATTTTAGTCTTAGAATTTTGGAGAATTAGAACTTGATAATATTTTGGGTGAGAACCATGAACCATGGCTGCCGGTGATTCTTTTCTTTCCCCTTTCTAATAATTTCTCTCTGTCTTTGATCTTCTCTTCTCTTCTTCTTCTTCTTCTTCTCCTTTTCTGGTTTGTTTTCCTTTCCCTGTAACTGGCGGTAACAGCAGCCCCTAAGAGTTGCTTTGAACTTTCAAGTGATGAATCGATCTGACCTAGGATTTTAACCGAAGATATTACCTCTTTGGCCGACCAAACCCCTAGAGTTTCATGCCTTAGTTCTAACCTTGCTGTGAACAAACTAAACCTGGAACTCAGGCTTCCCAAAGCTACTGCCCAGATCTGATTGCAGAAGGTCCTGCTCATCTTTGATTGCTGTTTTGAAGTGTCTTCCTGTTGGAATCGATAGGCCATTGGGTATCCAATCCTCGCCCAAGATTTGGGGCTGAATCGATGCACCTGGAGGAATTTCTCAGCATCGCGAGCCCTCTTTTTACCGCTGGTTTCGTTCCCTAACGTGACCTAAGGTAGAAGATGATATCTTTCCTATTTACGTTTAAACTCTTTTCTTTGATATTCTCAAAATAACCTTTATTTTGGATTTTTATTTCAGTTTAGCCCCAGTACTTTTCTTATTTTCAGGACTGACCTTTCTCTTTGGAGTTAATTCCTGTTAAGTCCTTAGTCAATTATTTCCCTCTTAAAGTCTCCTAAATTGTACCAGGAATTACAATATTGTCATTGGTTTGCCTAGATTAAAGTATTTGTTCTAATTGTGGGCCCATGAGCGATCCGATTTCCCCGGATCCGCATCAAGTGTAGCATCTTGGTCTCTTGGGTCTACTCGGCCCGTCTTAAGAATGATTCCGTTTGGACTGCCTCCCCCTCCTCTGATGCTTCTTGGATTTGGCGTAATATTCTTAACTCCAGACATCTTGCCCTTCCTGCCATCTCATACTACATTGGTAACGGATCCTACACCTCTCTTTGGTTGGATCCCTAGCACCCCTTTGGTATCCTCCTTCCTTTGGTCACTTCTAGAGTCATTTTCTCCTCTAGTTTGACCAGGTCTGCCTCGGTTGCCTCCATCCTCTTCTAAGGAGCTTGGACCCCTCCAGCCTTCCCTCCCCCTCTTGTTGACCTTGGTCTTCTCTGCCCCCATTTCCCAGGGTCATAGAGAATTAGAGGACAAGATTATCTAGCTCCCCTCCCCCATGGGATTGTTCACTTCTACCTCTGCTTGAGACTTCATCCGTTCAAAAGATCCCATCATTCCTTGGCACAAAATGATATGGTTTAAAAGCCATGTCCCTTGTTATAGTTTTACTGCTTAGCGGGCTCTCTCCTACTGCCTCCCTACACAGTCCTTCCTTAGTTTCCAGCACATCCATGTCCCCTCCTCCTGCTGTCTGTGTTGGAACGGCACCAAAGATGTTGACCATATTTTCTTTTCCTGCCACTTCTCTGTATTTATCTAGAAGAGGGTTCTTCGTTATTGCTGCCCCCTCTCGTCGGGCTATCCTCCCTCTTGCTCACAAATGGATTTGGGTTACATGACTTTTGGAGGCACTAGCATATGTGACACAGCTGGAAAGCTTACCTTTAGCGCCACCATCAACCATAGTTATTAAGGGGCTGGTAAGGCTAATGCGGTTGAGAGAGGTTAAGGTAGTGAGCCGCTTTATGTTGGGTATGAAAGGCGGTCGCCTTATGCTATAAGGTGCTATAAGGCGACGCCTCAATCGCCTTATACACCAAGCGTGCGCCTTATGAACATTTTAGTAGTTAATACTTTTTTAAAACTACTTTAGATAGATTCCAAACATCGATTTTTGATTGGTAGGTGTATGGTCTTGAATGCACTTGAGATGCATGGGAGCAGCTTCTAACAACGAAAGTACTCCACCAAAAAAACCAAAACACGATTCTCACAAAGGGTTTAGACTTTTGAGTCAAGGGTTTTGAGAAGGAAGAACCATGCGACCAATCATACCCCCTAGGAACTCCTTCGATCTTGCTCCGGCTTCTTTCTTCTCCAGCAACGGTGAGGTTACTCCGGCGAACAATCGTACCCCCTCTATAGGTACACTTTTTTTTTTTTACTCATCTTATTTCTTGTTCATGCTGAGGTGAGTGTTTTTATTTTTCTTCTTCTTCTTTCTTTCTTTCTTTTATTTTTTTTTATTTTTTTATTTTTTAATAATTCTGTTCTTCACTCCTCTTCTTCAACCTACAATTAACTCACGAATCACGATTAACTCTATACCTGTCTTTTTTTTTTTTCCCTTTTCTTTCTTCTTTATTCCTCTTCTGTTCTTCATACAAAGTACCTGATTTTTTTTTTCTTTTGTTCTTCACTCTGTTGAAGACTATGGTGAGCTCTATACCTATCTCTTTTTTTTCCTTCTTCTTTCTCTTTCTTATTCTGTTCTTCATTCTTCTTCTGTTCTGCAACTTCTGCATACGATACCTGTTCTGTTTTTTTTTCTTCTTTCTTCTTCATTTTCTTCTGTCATTCCTGTGGTTCTGTTTTTAATTAATTAATTCAATATTTCAATCTGCTGTTTTTAATTGATTAATTCAATATTTCAATATGCTTATAGCCTATATGCAGCTATATATTAGTTTATTACTGCCTAGTTCTGTTCATCTTTCTTCTCACATGTGATATTTCCTCCCTCTTTTCTTCTACTATTCCCATTCTTCCTATTGCTTATTATTTCTACTAATCTGCTGTTCCCTCTATTTCCTTCCAAGTTTGAGATTGCCATTGATGATTGATGATTGATGAAGATGAACTTAGTTTATTCACTTTATTGATTTGTTTTCTTGATAAATATCTTGCATTGGTATGAAGTATGAACCTTTAATATTTATTTACCATATGAGTAATAGGATTTAACCAGGATTTGAGTCAAATAGAATGGTTTTATAAAAAGAATTACACAAGAATGCTTTAGTCAATAAGGCGACGCTGTGTGCCCGTTTTATCACTAAGGCGCTCTAAAAGACCCTCAAATGCCTCCGTCGCCTTACCGCCTTAATAACTATGCCATCAACCATTTTTGGATAGAGAGAAATCTTCATAGATGGACTTCCAATTCTCATTTCTTCGATAAGATTTGGAATGTCATCTACTTTAATGTAAGCTCCAAGCTTAGCTGTCATCGTCATCGCCAGTTCATGACTCCCCAAGGAACATGCTTATTGTTGTCACCTGGGGTCTCCCATCCTCTACTATATCTCCTCCCCTTGATGTTCCCCTTCTTTAGTCAGGCTTCGGCCCCTCATTTTTTTTCCTCCTTTGAGGGCTTGTTCTATCTTGAACCCCCCTTTTTTTCCCTTGTATATTCTTTTCTTTGGTAGTGAATTTATTTATTCATAAAAAAAAAAAATCCTTATCTATTTACTTGTCTAATAGAAGACTCTAAACACAAAAAAATGTAACAAATCCATGAACACTCGTGAACAGTAACTTTCCCTTTTTTTTCTTCCTCCAGCTGCATCCTTTTTTACCAAGCTTCATAATAAGACAAGATAACAGTCCAAAGCTGAGATCGGTAGCAAGGATTTGGACCTTCTAGAATCTTTTCTTGGGATTTCCTCTTGCTTGCTGATTAAGCACACGAATAAGACAAACATCACTTAAACTGAATTGGTGGAGATTTTCTTGAAGATGCTAACAGCTGTTGCTCCACCCATTGATGGCTGAACTGACTGGGCTTCTAGAGGTCCACTTGAAGGCAAAATAGGGGCTTGATTTGCTGGATTGATGGAAGGGGAAAGGCTGACAACTGGCTGCTTTGATGGAATCAAACCAGGACCAAACTTGGTATAGAACTGAACCAAAAATTGATCTGCTTGTGCCCTCCATTTGACAGCCCTATCATCATAAAGTCCTATAGGTGGATAATATGAAATTTGGCTAAACGATTCTTCAATTCCCCCAAATGTTGAAGTGGATGTTCCACAGTTGCCAACTAAGTCTTGATTCAGTAGCAAAATGAAGGATTTCGCGCCCCCCCCCCCACCCATAAAAAAAAAAAAAAAAAAAGAGGTTCTTTAGTAGTTCTGCAATCCTCAAGCAAAAGGGTACAAAAACTCGAAATTTTACTGCAATGAGTCAATATTTCATTAAAATCTTGTCAAAATGAGTTGAAATGACCGAATTACAGCCAAAATTTTGGTCGATATCTGGTATAACTATAGAGTCGACCCTATTTTGTTTTGAGGCTCTAGTTGAAACTGAAATATTTTGCAAAATTGACCAAAATTTCAAACCACAGACTGTGAACAGTACCCATAAATAGTATAGAAGAAATAGAAGAGAGGAGAAGAGGGGGATAGGGAAGGAGAAGAAATAACTCAACTACTAAGACTTTCTTAACTAGACAACTAAGGACTTTAAAGTTCCTAAACTAACTCAAAGACTAACAACTTAGGAATAAAATATAAGATAAATCCCTCTCTATTTATCACTAACATGGGACACACTAAAATAAGATTATTATTTTATGTACCCCTTAATCACTCACTTTTGGGCCTTATAATTAGCCGTTACAGTAAATAAACCCAAAAATTAATGTCCAGCTCAACCCAACCCAGTACTAAATCCTGGCCCAAATTTAAACCAGGCCTGCATGAGTAGTGTGGTAGTGGGAGTAGCCTAATCATAGTAACGGTGGTGGTGAAGGTGGTGGTGATAGTAGTAACAAAAGTATTGGTGGGGTCGGTAATAGCGGTGGTATTACTCTATTAGTAGCAGTTGTGGTACTATTTGTCGTGATAATGGTAGTGGTGGTGACAGCGGCTTGGTGGTTGTAGTAGTAGTTGTGGGAGTGCTTGTGGCAGTGGTAGTGGTGGTTGTAATTAATTGTCACAGTCTAGAAATGGACCTGACGTCAGACCCTCCTTTTTGGGTTGACAGTCCTGTGATCCAACTGGTCCTGCCAATGTATGAGCCTATAAAATTATGTATATCAGCAGTGCATGTATTATATGGTGTTGGCAATCTGTGAAGTGAGCCACACCAACTTTGTTCAGTTCTTCAATTTTAGGTTGTTATCATGATAAAATTAAGTAAATCCTTCATTAAGTATTAAATTTTGTAGAAATGTATGTCCAAGGAACCCTTGGGGTACAATGGTTTGGATGTGAGATTGCCACAGTTTGAGCATTCCAATTTTTTTTGAAAATGAAATGCAGTGGTCCAACAGTATAGTGGTGAATGGTTTGACTACAAAACCATATGGTCTGCTGACATATCAACAGTATTTGGCACCTTAGATGACTCATTATGGACCGTTATCCTTTTCGGGCAGCAATCAGAATGGTCTGATCCGACCTTTTTGTCCAGTGGTCCTTAAAATCATTGGTAATAGTAGTAGTGGTGGTAATTGTCATAGTTATAATGGAGGTGGTGATGGTAGCTTGGTTGTCTTGTAGTAGCTGACTAGTTGTAGTAGTGGTGGTAGTTGTAGTGGTAGTGCTAGTAGCTGTGGTTGTATTAGGAGGGGTGGGACCATTATAGTTGTTATCCATGGGGAGTTGATTCCAGATCCGGAGCAGTGTAAATCAAATGACCTTTGATTATCTTCTGTTTTGATCAGTGAGCATCTAATATGTGACATGCTCAAACACTGAGATCGTTATAACATATGAATCTGTTGACATGCAATATGTCTTTCACAACGAGTAGGTTTGTTTACATATCACTGGATCAAAATCTTGTTTCAGATGCTCCTTTTGAACATCCTCTTAGTTCTAGCAATTTTTCTGAACTGGACATCTTAGTTTATCATATAATGTGTTTATCTTGCTGTTGAGATGGTGGAGTCATTGATAATGTGGAAATTCTTCTAGGGACAAAGGACTTTGAAGATCAGATTTATGATGAAATACGAGGACGAATCAAGGAAGATGATACATCTGCACCTACTCGCAGAGGGTCTTATTATTACTATGAAAGGACTTCAGAGGGGAAGGAGTATGTTCAGCACTGTAGGCGCCTTATATCCAGTGCTGAGGCCCCTCCTTCTGTGTATGACACTATGCCAACTGGACCTGATGCTCCTCCAGAGCACATTATCTTAGATGAGAATATAAAGGCTCAGGAACACAAATACTACAGCATTGGTGCTTTCAAAGTAACCGTGCCTCTTTATGTTAAATTCCATCAGTTCAAACAGTATCATTATTGTTTTTTTGAGTATCTTACCCATGCTTATTGTTTTTGCCCCTTTATTTTTTTTGTTTTAAATTGCTTTCTAGGTCAGTCCAAATAATAAGTTGGTAGCCTATGCTGAAGATACTAAAGGTGATGAAATCTACACTGTTTTTGTGATTGATGCTGAGACTCAAGCTCTTGTTGGGAAGCCTTTAGCAGGTCTGACAGCAGACCTTGAATGGGCTGGTGATGAGACACTAGTTTACGTCACAATGGATGATATCCTTAGGCCTGACAAGGTTGGTCATGATGTTTCCAGCTGAATTCTGTGTTTGGAAGTGAAGCTAACTTTAATTTCTCAGTGAAACGTATTCTTCAAATGGTGAACTTGGTGCTTGCTTTCTACCCCCATACCCTTTCAAAAATATAGTCCTTCATTAACTATGGTGTATTACCATTATCATTGCATTTGTATTGTAGCTATTTGATTAGTAAATGCTTTTTATTAGCAGAAGTCATAGTTGTCATGGCGCTGCCTAGGCATCGCCAAGGCAGCGATTTGGCGTCCTGGCGGAAAAAGAAGTTCATGGTAGTGCTACGATTTACGTGACTCACAAATGGTGGTCGCGGCTGATTCACAAGGCAGTCGATTTTTTGTAAAATGCAGGGTGATTTTGATAAGGCTAGGTTGATTTTTTATGATTTGTTGTTGTTTAATGTTGGTTTATAGGGTATATATTGTAGGCTTGTAGCATGCTAAATAACTTTAGAAAATAGGGGAAATGAAAAAGTAGCATACTAAATAACTTTAGAAAATAGGGAAAATAGAAAATGACACATGGGCGATTTGACCGCCATGGCAATTCCATAACGGGCGATTCATCGCCAAATCGATTAGTCACCTCTCCACTGTCTTGGATCGATTTGACACCGTGACAACTATGGCAAAAGTTGCAATATCCCCAGAATGGCTGTTAGTAATTGGTTATATTCACTTGCCATTCTGTTTAGTGGGGTATACTTATTCTGGATATACATATATATACATATATAACACCTTCGTAGTTGGTGTATTGTAGAGATGATTTAAATTCTAATTTGTCTTATTTCACAGGTCTGGTCACACAAGTTAGGTTCTGACCAATCAAGCGATTGTTGCCTTTATCATGAAATGGATGATACATTCTCTCTTGGCCTTAAAGCTTCTGAGAGCAAGAAATTTTTGTTTGTTGCATCTGGAAGTAAAAATACAGGTTTCGTCTTCTACCTGGACATTTTTAAGCAAGAAGATGGCCTCAAGGTTTTGACACCTCGTGTAGATGGCATTGACACAACAGTTAGCCATCGTGGAAATCATTTTTTCATCCAGAGGAGGAGTGATGAGTTTTTTAATTCAGAATTACTTGCTTGTCCTTTGGATAACATATCTGAAACAACAGTTTTGCTTCCGCACCGGGAAAGGTATTACGGTGTTCTGTCCATTACATGAAGTTCACATCTTGCTTCCATTTTCTAATGAATGAAATCATTCTTCATGGAATCTTCTGCTTTGATGATGATTTTTTTTTTCCTGTTGCCCCTCCACTTAAATCATTAAGCATTGCTACTGCAAGTTATTTTTTGTCTTGCTATATCTCTATCCATTTCTCTTACCCCCTTTATATTGCATATGGAAGGCCTAATAGAGCTATACAGTTTTGAGAAGCAATAAAGCCCAGAAATATTGAAACTGGAGAGAACACATAAAACTAAATTTGATGCAACCTAGGGTTCTGAAACCCTGATATAGGTCGCTTTGGGCCCCACCAAAGTGATAAAATTTCAAATATTAAAGACCAGTGGCAATTATGTAAATTCTGGTTACAGTTTAGCACCTTATGGGCAAGGTAACAAATAAAAAGGGTTAAATTAAATACCAACGTAAAGGGGGGTGAATTCTGGAAATTAACACTGATATAGTTATCAAGGCAGAAAGGCAACCGAGGCGTTTGAGGGTCTTCAGAAGTGCTTTGGCGATAAGGCGGGCATAAGGCGTCACCTTATCGAATAAAGCGTTTTAGTATTGTTTTCTTACGTAACCATATTTTTTGCTCAAATAGAATATTAAAAATTATATAATTCCATTAATATGCTAAATAAAGATTAAAGATTCATACCAATGCAAGATATTCATATGAAAAAAAAATTATTTATAAAGAAAAAAAGGATGTTAAAATATGTAAGTATTTATTATACTTACCTCTATGGAAAATAGAAGGGAGAAAAAAGAACAACTTTTTTTTGCCAAATTTCCATATGCAGGAAAAATAACCACCTGAAGTCCATGTGAATAGAGAAAAGAAATGCAAATTTGAATACTGAAAGAGACATACAGGTTTCAATCTCATTGAAGAAAAACAACCGCTGTTGCTAACTTCCCTACCACCGTCTCTACTTTCACTGACAGAGTCATAGATAACAATAAACTAAACAGAAGAGAAAGAGATATGGCTCTATTCACTAACATAAAATTGGAAAAAAAAAAAAAAAATAAAACAGAAGAGAAAGAGATCTGCGTTCGGTAACAGAACTGAAAAAAGAAGAAGAAGAAGAAAAATAAGAAAAAGGGTACATTGCCGGAGCCATAATGGCCTAAGGAAGGCTTGCCGAAGCTGGAATCGATGGAGGAAGGAACACCGGCGCCCTGGTTCTCCCCAATGAAGAAGAAAACAGCCAAAAGGATTTTGAAATTTGTCATTTGTTTAACTAAAGTGTGGTTTTTAACTTTATATAGACTTAATCCCTTAGTTCTCAATTGTACAGAATTCCCATAGACCTCCCAATCATAGCAAAAGATGTGGAACTGTGGTAATACCTTAAAAAAAAAAAAAAAAAAAGGAAACATAAAAGGTGTCCACCTTTGTTGTAAGGCGTCATAAGCCGTCGCCCTACGTGTAACCCATAGAGCACATGACTTCCTTAGCCTACCCATACCACCTTAACGCCTTGGCGACAACTTAATAACTATGAACATGATAAGGGCAGTAGATGGAATGACAAAGAGATGAAGGGTATTTATGTAAATATGACATCATAACCAATTCATGAAATAACCTAAAGGGGGGTGAATAGGTTATATTAGTGAATTGAAAAATTTATCGCCTCTTGAAAAATTAGATGTGATTGTAATTGGAAATGCGGAATATAAAATAGAAGCAATCACAATAAACACTAGGATTTATAGTGGTTCGACTAAATCCGAGTCTAGTCCACTCCCTACAAGATTCACTTATAAGGTATTCCACTAGCTCTTCCCTTTCAGTATGACAATAGGGAGGGAGAAAAACCTTTACAATCACTTTTTACAGGATCTATTTACAGGTTGAGAGGGACCTTCCAAATCTATTTACAGGTTGAGAGGGACCTTACAACTTTTTTAAGGATAAGAGGATCTTATACATCAATCTAAGTACAGTCTAGAAGAATATATAAACACAACAGTCCAATACTTGAGTTAAACCAACTCTTGGACCAAATAGAAGTTCAAGTGGAATAGGGGTTGAGGCTTGAGGGTTACCTCAGCGTGGTGCATGATATTAATATGCAAGTAAGCAATAATAAGAATGAATGCACCTTATGAAGTATTCACAATAAATGCCAAATGGTGTGGAAGACTTGTATGAGAATGCTTAAGTTCATCCTTGAAGGAGATGCACAAATGCTAAGCTTCGAACTCAAGTATATGACTTGAACATCTTCACTCAAATGCCCAATAAATACTCTTAAATTGATAGAAATGATTGTTGTAATGTTGCACATTAATGGGCTTTATTTATATAATGAGTGGGTTAACAGAGAGTTTAATAATCAGAGTTAACGGGAAATTTTTTGCTCTGCCTGTATCTATCAACATGATCCGGTAGTTGCCGGATGAGATAGCCGTTGGGTGAATATGACCATTGGGATTTAAAAAAAATATAGCTGTTGGAAAGACACAAACAATCCGGTAGGCATCCGGCTCACCGGATCACCTTACCGGAGGCATCTGGAAGTTACCAGTAGGCTATGTTTCCATTGGCCTGATAAGTTATGTGGTAACAAAGCCCTGCCGGTAGTTACTGGCTTCTGGCGGTAGTTAGTGCCAGGCCTTTGGTTTTTGGCCTATAGAATAATCTGTATTCAGATTGCTGTAACTTTTTCGGTAGGGCTCGGAATGACACGATTCAAATTGTGTTTTCTTCATAATTTAATGATCTACATATTTGTAGCATAAAGTGTCTCATGATTAAGTCATTGAAAATGACTAAAATGCCCTTGAATATAGGTCTTGCTATTAGGATAGCAAAGATCATGGCTTCGCTTAGCCAATGAGGTTCCAACTACCTTTGGGTCTAAATGAGTGACTAATAGGTATCATCTAGGGTCATTTGAGGTTAATGCCAATGCATGTATGAATGTTATATGCAATGTAGTGAATGTGTCGTGTGTGCTTGTTCCACTTGACTAGACTTAGGTCTTCATTCTTGGCTTCTTTGCCGGATTGTCTTCAAGACTTCACTGTTCTCTTTGTAGAGGGTCTTTAGATATCTTTATGATGACCTTGCATACATATAGTCTTCGAATCTCCAATGCTTGAAGTCTCGTTGCCTTGATACCTTGATGTGTTGTTCAATTGCCTTCATACACAACACTTAATAGGTGATTGTTGAAATGCTCATTTGTTTGTTATCATCAAAACCAAACTCGGAGGCAAATTCTAGAGATGAGTGGGTTATCCCCAGCAATCTCCCCATTTTTGGTGATGACAAACAAATGATGAATAATGGTCTAAAAAATTTATCATTTTGGTTACAAATATCCTTCTCTTGCTTTTGTCAACAACAAAAAGTGAGGGGAGGTGAGAGCAAAGCTCCCCCTAGGATATGGCACCAGTGAACAAGTTAATAAGGGAGACTATGCTCCCCCTGAGCATGTGCATAAAAAGAATTTCATATTCAAATGAACATGCATATATAGAAAGGCATACTTGCATTTAATCATAAACAGTCACATATAATTAAAATTACTTAGATGTTTACAAAACTCATAATAGACTAAAACAAGTTTAACAGCTAACATCCATAAACATTCGTCTAATCATTAAAAAAAAGCATGAAGCATACATATAATAACGTCTTCATCACTGCTTCTGTTGTCTTTAGCGTCCTGAATAGCCTTCAGATTATTTTCTTGCATCTTGTCAATTTTATCCAGTCGACCATAATATGTGATTCAAGATTCTCTAGCATCTCTTCAGTCACAAAATTCTTAAGAGGCTTAGAGCTACACTGCCACCATTTTCCTCAGTTTCATATGGGGTCTTGATTCCCATTAAGTATACTGCTTTCTTGTCCAAGGCAGTGGGTGCACTCTTTGAAGTCTCATAACGAGTAGGTACTCTAAAATGAGTGAAAACTTGACCAAGGATCCTACCATAGAGGAAGTGGCTGTTGTGATGCTTAATGGGTCTTAGTATAATTCTAGTATAATTCTATTTAACACATGACAAGCTGTATTTACTGCTTCAGCCCAAAAGTACTTAGGCAAGGAGTACTCATTGAGCATAGTCCTAGCCAAGGATTAAAGTATCGGTATCGGTCGCCGTATCGGTCGGTCAAAATTAAGATACGTATCGGAGGGTATCGTATCGTATCGGAGATACGCTAAGATACGCTAAAGATACGCACATAAATGGATAGGGAACACATTTTTATACACTTTTGCATAAAAAAACAGTTAAAAAAAGTTATATATAACATGTAGAATGCATAAATACTTAAGTGGAGGGTATCGTATTGATAGACAAATATATTGAGTTGAAAATGTTCAAAATGATGAGGGTATGATATTGATAGACAAATATATTTTTTTGAGAAAATCAAAATTTTCCATGGAAGTTGTAGAACACTTGTTTTTACATAATATATAAAAAATCTAAACATTTTTAATCATTGAGCATGAGTAGATCTAAGAAATTTGAAATAAATTGAAACCCTCATTTTCTCTTGAAAAAAGTTTGTAAATCCTTATAAATCCAATGATTTCGTGTAATAATGATGCACAAAATGTGATTCTAAGTATGATGAACTAGGGGTGTCAATTCGTGGTCCGAACCGACTAAACCGATCGGGACCGACCGTTTATAGACCGGTCCAGCCCGGACCGTTTATTAAACGTGTCGGGCTTGAGCCCGGCCCATTTATAAACGGTCGGTCTTGGTTTTGCTACTTGGACCGTCGGGTGCCAGACCGAGACCGACCGTTTAACACCCGATCGAGACCGGCCTATTGTGCACTGGCCTAGCCCGACCCTTTAATGATTGTAGAATACCTATTTTACCCCCCAAATTAGAAAGTAAAAAACTAAAAAGTAAAAACATGTTCATATTTTAAATAATGGTTATATTTGGTATCATTTATTAATTTATTGTCATTTTTTTGGGTTTGCATGAGTGGGCCGGAATATAAGAGCACATTTTAAAGAGGGTCCGTTTAAAAATCGGTTAAAGCCCGTTTAACATTAAACATGTCCGTAGCCCAATTAAGGCCCGACTAAAGCCCGATTAAGGTGGCCCGATTATAGCCCGAGGCCGACCGACCGAATATAAAGTGTACCATGCCCTCAATAACTAAGCCCGATTAGTTAAATGGGCGGACACGGTGTAGCCTTTGAAAGTCTTTAAGCCCGATCGAAACCGAACCGACCCGACAGTTGACACCCCTATGATGAACCTTAGATTTGTAAAAAAACTTGAAAATCTAAGGTTAAAATTGAAAAAAGTGAGTAAAGATTCAAGAACTTACTATTCAAAATTTTCAACTTTCAAGTTCAAGGTTCTTCTTGGACTATGTTTTTCTCCTTCTTTGAACCATTCACTTCGACAATGTTTCTTTCAATCTACCATTTGAGTCTCCAAAAAGGTGTGTGAATCAAAGGGGAAGAAAGAAGAGAAATATAGAAAACTATTGGTGAGAGTTTGAAGTGTTTTTTTCAAACAATAAAAGGCACATTCACGGGAATTTTCATATTTTCAATCGATACGTACCGATACGGTACCGATACAGTACGATACGGCTTGATACTATACGATACGGTCGATACATACCGATACGGTACCGATACTCTCGGGAATTTCCAGATTTTCAAAAGTTCGTATCGTAGAGTATCGTACGTATCGGTACCGATACGGTACGGTACGGTACGATACGCACGATACAGCGATACGGCGATACGTAAAAGGGGACCCAAAATTCCCCGTAGCGTATCGGTATGTATCGTGCCGATGCCTACCGATACGGATACGTATCGGCCGATACGGCACAATACGCACCGATACTTAAAACCATGGTCCTAGCCGTTTCTTGTTCTTGTATTGATCTATTTTTCCTTTCAGCTACCCCATTGGACTGAGGTGTTCTAAGAGTAGAGAAGTTATGATTTATACCATGGTTGTTTCAATATAAATCAATTTATTATCAAATTCTCCTCTATGATTACTTCTAATTAATGTTATGATATAGCCCTTTTGATTTTGTAATTTTTTGCACAAAGATACAAATTCATCAAAGGCATCATTTTTATGTTTTAAAAATAAAGTCCAAGTCAATCTAGAGTAATCATCAACAATCACAAACGTATAAGATTTACCATTCAAATTAGAAATGTTGATAGGGCCAAACAAATCCAAATGTAGTAATTCCAATGGTCTTGTTGAAAATACAATGTTCTTCGACTTATGGGATACTTTGGTTTATTTGCTCTTTTAACATACGTCATAAAAATTGTGTTTTTCATATTTGATCTTTGGCAGATTTCTAACATGATCTTTAGATGCAATGCTTTGGATTAGCTTAACATTTATATGTCCAAGCCTTCTATGTCATAGTGAAGATTCACTATGATTAGAAACCAAACAAGTATTAAAATAATTAGATTCTTCTCACATGCAAATATATATATTATTTTTCCTAATCCCTTTTAGAATTAGATCATTATTTGCTTCTTTAATGTAACAATGAGAAACATAAAAAACAAGTTTGTATCCTATACCACATAGTTAACTAACACTTAGCAAATTATAGCCTAATTATAGCCTAAGTTATCAACTAGATAAACTTGGTAATAGAAATACCTCCAAGTTTTGATTTTTCCAATTCCCGTAATTTTCCCTGTACCATTGTCTCCAAATGTCCATAACCTCTATCGTAGTTTCATAGGCTTGAGAATATCATTGGGTTGGAGGTCATGTGCTTGGAGCATCCACGATTCCAACTTTGTTCTTCAAGCACACCTACAAGAAAAATTCAATCATACATTGGCCCCCACAATCTTATGGGTCTTTCGTTGTTAGTATCAAAAGTGCCTTTTGGAACCCAAGTGGTCTTATAGCCTTTTGATCCCTGAAATTGTGTTCGGGGTGGCCTAGGAGGTGGTTGTGGTATTTGAGATCCATATGACCTATATAATCTTTGAAATCCATAAGATCTTTGGGATTGATATGATCTTTGAGATCGTTATTGACTTTGGGGTTTATAGGCTTGTTGGACATATGATCTATATTCTTGATGTTCTCTTGGTAACTTGTATGATGGATACATGGCATGGGGTTTGTATTTCCTATATTGAGGCATTGGTCTAGTGTCCTCTTAAGATCTATATTGCCTCTTCTGCGGGGTATAGTAGTATGCATAATGTACTTGGTTCCTTTGAGGTCTTCCTTTTTGAGTATTAGGAGAGTTTTTCTTTTTAACATGACATTGCGTGATGGAATGTCTAGTTTTCTTGCAATTTCCACATTTTATGTAAGATGTAGATGCTTGGTTACTTTGATCACTCCTTAAATTCTTAACTCTTTGCTTTTCTTTTCTTTTAGATGGATTTTTATCATCATATCCAAGTCCTTCTTTCTCATAAGGAGTGTTGACACCCAAAGAGGTTGTCAAGGTTCCTTTGACCTTTAGTGGATGTACACAATGTGGTAGTCAACTTTGAATTCTCTTCCTCAAATTCATTCACTTCAGAAGTTAGGCCATCTATCCGTTGGTTTATGGTAGTTACCTCCTTTTTTGGTTTGAATTTTTCAGTTTCTAATTTTAGGCTTTCTTCATATAAAGCATAAAAGGCTTCTTGAAGTTCTTCATTCGAGTCACTAGTAGGGGTTTCTATTTGAGTTTAGAGGCTTATCTCTTGTTCTCCATCTCCTTGGGCCATTATGGCCAAGTTTGTGACTTCTTCATCGGAGTCACTCTTTTCTTCTTCATCACTTGAATCCCATGTGTGTTTAGCTGCATAAGTCTTCTTCTTGGTTTTTATGTGTGGGAAACTGAGTATTGGGTTTTAAAGTGCCCTGGTTTTTTGTATTCAAAGCACACATCTTTCTTATCAGTAGGCAATTCCTTGGATTTGGATTTTATCTTACCTTTGTCTCCGTGGGATTTGCTTTTGTATGGCATCTTTTCCTTCTTAGGAAATTTGTTGAAGTGCCTAGTGATGAGGGATATTTCCTTCTCCATGTCGAAATCGTCATCATCATCGCTTATATCCTCCGTGATTTGAGAGGATTTCACTGCTATTGTTCTTCTTTTGTTTTCTGTGGTCAAATTGTCTGACTTTAACTATATCTCGTGAGTTTGCAAGGATCCTAAGAGAGAATTTAATGATATCTCGTTTAAGTCACTTGCTTCTTCTATAGTTGTCTTCTTGGTCTCCAAGTTGTAGGTAGAGATGTTAGATTTTTTTGACTTTCTTAGAGTTAGTGTAAGTTTACCCAACCCTTTCAAGTTGTTTACGATACTAGTAAATTTAGTAAACATTCGGAAATAGTTTCATTTTCCTTCATCTTAAATGATTCATTATCAGAAACAAGTTGGTCTACCTTCCTTTCTTTTACCTCTGTAGTACCTTCATGTGCTATTACCAGTATGTCATGTATTTCTTTGGTGGTATCACACATGATTACCCGATTGAATTCTTTTTCGTTCAAGGCACATTGAGGGAAGGTGAGAGCTCTGAAGTTGTATTGAAAGAGGTTCAAGTCATTGCTTGTTCATTGCGATTAGTCCTTTGGCACCTTCTTCCATTTACTTCCTTAGTGACGATATATGGTCCCTTTCCTTTAGCTCTCTAGATAAGAAGTATGTTATGTCGATAAACAAAGTTCTTAAATCTGCATTTCTAGAAGGAAAAGTTTTCACTATTAAAATAGGTAGGTCTAGAAGCATTCATTCCTTCAGGTGGTCCATTGAATGTGGCCATGGTCTTTGACGCTTAGTCAAGACAAATAGTCTTAAAACAATTGAGCTCTTGCGTTAAGCAATTGAAATAACCTAGAGGGGGGTCAATAAGTTATACAAGTGAACTTAAAATTTTCACCTCTTGAGAATTAAATGTGATTGTAATTGGAAATGCGGAATATAAAAATAGAAGCAATCACAATCAACACTAGGATTTATAGTAGTTCGATTCAATCAGAGTTTAGTCAATTCTCTACAAGATTCAATTGTAAGGTATTTCACTAGCTCTTCCCTTTCAGTACAATAGGTAGGGAGGAAAACCTTTAGAATCTCTTTTTATAGGATAAGCGGATCCTTTACAAAATCTCTTTCACGGGTAGAGCCCTTCCAAATCTCTGTACAGGTTGAGAGAGACCTTACAACACTTTTAAGGACGAGGATCCTATACATCAATCAAAGTACATTCTAGAAGAATGTATAAAAACAACAATCCAATACTAGAGTTAAACCAACTCTTGGACCAAATAGAAGTTCAAGTGGAATAGGGGTTGAGGGTTACCTCGGCGTGGTGCGTGATATGAATATGTAAGTAAGCAATAATAAGAATGAATGCACATGATGAAGTCTTGAGAATAAATGACAAATGGTGTGGAAGACTTGTATGAGAACGCTTGAGTTCATCATTGAAGGAGATGCACAATTTCAAAGCTTCGAACTCAAGTATAGACTTGAATATCTTCACTCAAAATGCCCAATAAATGCTCTTAAATTGATAATAATGATTGTTGTAATGTTGCACATTAATGGGCTCTATTTATATAGTATGAGTGAGGTCAACAATTATAGGTAACGGACAAAATTTTGCTCTGCCGGTAATCTGGTAGCTAATGGATGAGATAGCCGTTGGGTGAATATCACCATTGGGGTTTAAAATATATAGCTGTTGGAAAGGCACATACAATCTGGTAGGCATCCGGCCATCGGATCACCTTACCGAATGCCTTCCGGTAGCTACCGACAGGCTCCAGCAGTTACTGGTAGGCTTCTATTTCCATTGGCCTGATAAGTTCTGTGGTCACAAAGCCCTGCCGGTAGTTACTGCTAGGACTTCTGTTTTTGGCCTACAGAACATTCTGTATTCAGACTGCCATAACTTTTTCGTTAGGGCTCGGAATGACACAATTCAAATTGTGTTTTCTTCATAACTTAATGATCTAATTATTGGTAGAGTAAAGGTCTCATGATTAAGTCACTAAAAATGACTAAAATGTCCTTAAATATAGGTCTTGCTGTTATGATAACAAAGATCATGGCTTTGCTTAGCTAATGAGGTTCCAACTACCTTTGAGTCTGAATGAGTGACTAACAGGTATCACCTAGGGTCATTCTATGTTAATGCCAATGCATAAATGAATGTTATATGCAGTGTGGTGAATGTCTCATGTGTGTTTGTTACACATGACTAGACTTAGGTCTTCATTCTTCGCTTCTTCGCCGATTGCCTTCAAGTCTTCACTGTTGTCTTTGTAGAGGATCTTCAGATATCTTTATTATGACCTCGCAGACATGTGGTCTTCAAATCTCCAATGCTTGAAGTCTCGATGCCTTGATACCTTGACGTGTTGTTCAATTGCATTCATACACAACACTCAATAGGTGATCGTTAAAATGCTCATTTGTTTGTTATCAAAAACAAACTAGAGGCAAACTCCAGAGTTGAGTGGGTTATCCCCAATAATTCATATCATGCGACTCATCTTCAATCTTCGACCAGCTGCATGGCTATGGTGGAAATCAGAGGGTTTCAAAGAGGAGAATACACTCACGAAGCCACGGCTTGGCCTGAGATTTCAGTTAGAGGATCGCCTCGATCAAACCTGTTGAATCCCATAGATACTGGTCCAAACAACCTGATATTTTTGCAAAGATTAACTACTAAACCAACCTAGCAGAAGCTCTAAGTTCACTCTAGTTGCAGGTCATGTTTCTCCAGATAGGGGAAAGGTCTAGGGGGAACACAACTCTAGGATGAGGGTTGCTCACAAAAGGGCAATCTTGATGAGTATCTCTGGCCGAATCCATCACTGACTAATCGATCGCTTCTTGCAGTGTGGTAGGCATTTACTGTAGCAGGTAAATATAAAGACAGAAACAATGAAAAGAGAGGAGAAACAAACCGGAATAGCAACACGGAAACAGGGAAAAGAATATGAAAAGGGAAAAACGAAAGAATACATGAGATGTGAGGAAGATTTGGAAAGAACAGATGCAAGGAAGAAATTTTATCTGGGAAATCCTAGGTTGAACCAGGGAAAGAGAGAGGCAAGAGGAGGAAGACAGCATACACACAAACGCTGGTGAGGTAAAAATCAAGTATTTTTTAATAACATGGATGAACAGGGTCCATGGAAGACGGGAATGATGGGCTATACGAGTCCATAAATCTGACATGTAGCCTGTCTAAGGAATTTCCCGTCTATCAAACAGTCAAAATGTGAGAATCATTAGTTCTCATAGTAGGAGTAGGGATGTCTGGCAATGCCCACCTATACTGTCAGTGTAGTTTCTATTTCTTTCGAACTCTTTAGTTGGTTGCTTTTGCTAGAAGTTTTTATTTTGTTTTCATATGGATTATTTTTTTCGTTACTTTTGTGCTTAATTCTTGCACTGTTTTTTATAAGCATATGATAGCTTATGCTGATGTGGATTTTATCCAGTGTGAAAATACAGGACATAAAACTTTTTAAAGATCATCTTGCTGTATATGAACGTGAAAGTGGTCTGCCAAAAGTCACGATTTTCAGCCTTCCAGCTGAAGGGGAACCAATTAGAAGCCTTCATGGTGGCAAGACTATTGACTTCATTGATCCTATATATTCAGTGGAGCCTTCAGAATCACAATTTTCATCCAGCATTTTACGGTTTTCTTATAGCTCAATGAGGACTCCTCCATCTGAGTATGATTATGATATGAACACAGGAATTTCTGTCCTCAAGAAGATTGAGACGGTAAGCTAGTGCTCAATTGGTTTCCTTCTTTGTTCTTGTAAATTTGTTTCCGATGCTGCTTTGGCTAACTATACTTGATAATTTAATTGGTTTTCATGCACAATTGCATTTTTTTCCCTCCCCTTTTCTGATTATGAATAGCAAACTCTACCCATTCATAGAATGGCTACTGATGCAGAAATAGCACATGATTGCAGATACTTTGTGCCTTGCAATGGAACAACTACAATAGATACAATGTAGAATCATTTAAAGCTAACCACAACGGGGCGTAGTCTTATTTGGTTTTCTTTTGCATTTGCTTCTTGCTGTTTGTGTCTCTTCTCTTACCTGATGCTTCTTGTTGCACAACAATAATTCATTGAGGCTTAAGCAAACATGAATTGGGAGAATTTCAATAACTTAAGAAAAGTAGATCAGATTGGTCTGAAACTACAGTTGATAGACCTGTTCTACTGGTAGAACAAGTCTGCAAAAAAAAAAAAAAAAAAAAAAAATAAAAAAAAAATAAAATGAATGTGACAACAGAAAAGTGACTTTCTGAGGTATCCTACTAGCTCAAAGGTTTGCTAAAAGAAGGTTCAGTTTTGCAAAGACCTACCAGAAAATTCAGTGGGCAATAACAGAATCATATAGGGGATACATCTGAGAACATTTGACCTTCATTAGTCAACACTGCAGGGAAGAATCTTCACAGCCACATGTGCAGACTTTCCAAATAATACTACTACTGAATCACGTGGGGGGAAGCTTCTATATCAGATCATATACCAGATCTGATTTACACAAAGGCACCATGAATCCATTTTTTCTTATTGTCATTAACAAGGGAACACCAACCACCATAGTTGTCAAGGCGTCGCCTAGGCGACGACTAGGCCTCCAGGCGATTTACCTAGGGCCTAGGCGACAGTTGCCATGTTGCACTGCATGTCGCCTTGTGTTTTGACACTTATTTATGCCAAATATCATTTAAGTAAATGTTATTTACTTAAGATATTATTCATAAATAAGCAAATACTCTCTATTTGAATCCAATAAAAATAGTTTAAAAATCAAATTCCAAAAGGATAAAAAGTCAATCCCCCAGTCCAAGAACAAAAACTGGATTGTGGTTATAGGGGCGATTTTCAACTTTTAAATGCTGGGGTTTTTCTCAATTATGAAAATTTTATAAATTCTATCATGTTAAAACATTGCTAAAAACTAAAAGTCTGGTAAAATAATCTTTTGTTTTGATATCCATAAAATTATTTTCATTCAGGCGATTTTAACAGTATTCGCGCACTTAAAAATAAGCTTGACTGGAGTATAATTTTGTCATTACAACTCAGATTTAAGTAATCTTAGACTTGTTGGAAAGTTAATTTTATGTTATAACTAATACAAAAAGTCTCATGTAAAAATAAAATCATTTGACCAGTCAAACTTATTATAGAACAAGAGCATTTCTCTAAATGTTGATTTTTTATTATTTAATATGACTTAATGTTAATTTTTTATTTATTTAATATGGCTAAATGTTGATTTTTAATGACTTGATGTTGCTTAATCTTGATTTTTTATGATACAGGGTATATATAGCTTACTAAATAATGTTAGAAAAATAGGGAAAATAAAAAAATAACTCTTGGTCGCCTTATTTGCCTTAAGGCGGGCGCCTTCTTGCCTAAGCGCTTAGACAACCCTCCACCGCCTTGGTTCGCCTTGGCGCTGTGACAACTATGCTAACCACACTAGCAGCAACAATCATTTCTGAACACACCACAAATCTTGGGGCTGAAGAGAACATCAAACCAGAATTGGTAGGTCAGAAAGAACCTAGTACCATGATACTAGATCAGAACAATATCCAATAGTAATTAGGACCAAAAGAAGAGAAAGGAAGAAGGAATAAAATAGGGGAAAACAGAGTGCAGATCGATAGGGTTCAGAGCACCTAATCAACTGCTAACACTTTTATTTGTAAGCTATAAAAATCAGTATGTACTAATAGCACCCTTGACTTATGAAAAATGCACATAAGCCCCTGTCAATAAACTTAAGCTACAAAGAATCCCTGCAATTTGTATTTCTTAACCTGGACGACTCCAGATAATCTCTTGATGGATGAGAATTTAGCATTCAACTATTCCCACAGAAACCAAATCAAGATGGGCTCCAATAAAGCAATTGGGAAATGTGTCAAGGTGATCCAGGTGGTTGGGGGGGGGGGGG
>NC_056557.1:30557750-30557925 GCF_013358625.1 Macadamia integrifolia | reverse complement strand
TTCCATATTTTGGACCTTAGCTCCATGGAACAATATGCTACTGCTGAAACATGGAAGAATTGAAATCTTAGATCGAAACACTTCGGAGAGAACCAGCTAGGTCTGGGTTTGAGTGGCATTTCACCCCTAACCAAAACTTGTTCGCTGATTCTCCAACATCAGTCGGTTCGGATCT
>NC_056557.1:30532903-30557700 GCF_013358625.1 Macadamia integrifolia | reverse complement strand
ATCCTAGTCATGGATAGATCACCCAGGTTCAGGTCCATAAGTAGTGACAATTACCCTATGAAGGCTCGCTTTCGCTACGGCTCCAGTGGGTTCTATATAATAATTGAGAAATTGCAATAGAAAAGAAAAAGGGGAGGAGGTTTGTGAAATGAAATAGTAATTCTTAAATAATTGTCGAACCTGTTTCGATACCATTTCAATTATGGGCTTCAAATTAGACCAGCACTTTGCACTAAGGCGACAGTAGCCTAGACCTTAAAAAATTTCCTATACGCCAAGGTGGTGCATTGACACCTATGCACTAGTCCACTGTGGTAGGTTGGAGTTAGGGACTTGGGGTTGCAGCATGTAATGAAGGGTGAACACCGAACAAGTGAACACCAGAGCAGGGATTGGGTACTCTTGTTTTCCATTCATTCTTGAATCTTTTTTTTTTTTTTTTTTTAAACAAAATATATATGATTCTGTGCATCTCACCATAAGTATACTATCTGCAAAAACAAATGAATATGGTTAATAAAAGCATCATCTTACAAAAAAAAAAAAAAAATCACTCGGGGATTAATTTTTTTAGTCAAAGCTTCTATGAACGGACTTTATCAGCTAGAAAACTTCCCTAATAGATGTTGCTGTGCTTGGTCATAGTTTGTGTCATTAACTACTTTGGATCTAGAAACTGTGATTTTTTTGTCGAGTTACCAAGGTGAACTTCGAAGGTCTCATACTCCTTTTGCAGACTTCACTACAAGTGGTAGAAGGTCTCATTCTCCCTTTCTCTGGAGAATGGATTTTGATAGATATGACTTTCGAAGGACCTTCCTTCTATTTGTGACAGCATTGGGAAGCTTGCTTTTGGAGCCGTGATCTCCCATATTTGGATGGAGCGTAATCTCCTTAGATGGACTTCCAACTTCCGATCTTTTTATAAGATTTGGAAAACCATCTACTTTGATGCCAGCTCCAAGCTGGGATGCCTTCGCCATCCGCCAGTCAGAGACTCCGCTAGAAATAGGCTTATGGCAGCCTCTGGGGCCTCTCCCCCACCATCTTCCCCCCTCTTGATGTTCCCCCTCTTTATTGAGCTTTTGGCCTTCAAGTGGTTATGCCTCCTTTGAGGTCTTGCTCCTTTAGCCCCCCCCACCCTTTTCTCCCTCCTTTGTATATTCTTCTCCTTTGGTAATGAATTTATTTATTCACCCAAAAAAATGTCTGCAATAATGTTTTGTTTTTTTTTTTGGTAGAACCAATAATGTTTTGTTCTGTATACAAAAATGAATGAATTGAGAACAATCATCCCACTATGCTTGATTAGTTTGATGATACAAAGGATCTAAGGACCAGAGAAATTTCAGTCTGATGGCCCATGAAAACACTATACAATACCATTGACTAAACCATCCCAAACCTGACCCAAGCGTGGGGGATAATCTTTGGACTGGCTTGGCCCAAAGTCAGCACTGGCCTGAACCCAGTCCAGTTCCATGCATAGTGGTCGTCAACTCGGTAGTACCTATAATTGCAGAAAAGATCACCTACATAGAATTAGTCAGACCATTCTAGTCAACCAATTCAACATCTCCTTGTTGCTTTTCACCCTCATCTCTATGTGGGTCTCATTCTATGAGGAAACTTCAATATGCTCAACTTGGAAATGACTTCTTCTTTAGCGTGTACTTAATATAAACTTTCTGTTTACATGATTTGGGATATTTATTGAAATTTTTGGTGAATCAAGGGAGAGTCGTGAGAAAGTCATAGATGGATTTTGGAACTTTTTTTTTTTTTTTTTTAAATTATTTAAAGGGGACTTAGTGTGCCATAATTTTGAATTTCTCTGGATATTGTTATATCTAGAGAATCTATTGAACCCAACAATGGGAAATTGGTTTTCAGATGTCCATTATTTAGTTCCTGGGTAACTTCTTCAAAAGTTTGTTCCTTTTGGGTGTGTGTGTGTGTGTTTTTCATTTGGGGGGGGGGGGGGAATGTTGTGCTACTTACTGATGTTCACCATTTTTTGCAGGTTTTAGGAGGTTTTGATGCATCAAATTATGTGACTGAGAGAAAGTTGGCCACCGCTCCGGATGGTACTCAGGTTCCAATATCAATTATATATCGAATGAATCTTGTGAAGCTTGATGGATCTGATCCATTACTACTTTATGGCTATGGTTCATATGAGGTAAAAATTGTGAGTTTTGGGCTTTACTAGTAACGATAATCACTTCTGCAAATAAGCACTTTAAGGAAATCATAATAATTCACACGCAAAGGCTGAAGATAAGATCCATATGGGTCCCAGGAAATAGTAACAATATATTTCCCCTATTATCACTACGGCACCTAAAACAAGACTAAATAACTTAAAAAACTGTACTATATAACAAGCCACATTATTACAATACATCCAAGTTACAAAGTACAAATCAAAGGCCCAAAATAAAAAGATAAAATCACATTCTATGGTGATGATCATGCTCCTGCATTAGAGCTGTTTCCTTGGATTGAAGATCTTCATATGTGAACTAAAATCGGACTGCTTAATTCTCCCTTGCTCTTTTATTCTTCTCAAAAGAAAGAAAGAAAAAAAAAGAGAGGACCTCTCTAGCTCAAAGCTACGCCAAATGAACACAATAATAACTGCCTAATTACTTAAAAAAGGGGGGGGGGTTAAAAAATATTTGTTTATGTTTGGTCCATTGATCTACTCTTCAAAATAATATTTGGTTTTTTGAGGAAAGACAATGTTAGATCAATCAGTGTGATCAAATCTTTGTATTCTGTTTTTGTATTCATCTCTTTTAACTTTTATTTACTTAATTAATCCAATAGAGTCAGCCACTTTTATGACAGATATGCATTGATCCCAGTTTCAAGGCATCAAGGCTATCTTTGTTGGACCGGGGCTTTATTTTTGCAATAGCTCACATTCGTGGAGGTGGTGAAATGGGGAGGAAGTGGTATGAAAACGGGAAACTGCTGAAGAAGAAAAACACTTTCACTGACTTTATTGCCTGTGCAGAATATTTGATAGAAAACAAGTACTGCTCAAAGGAAAAGTTATGCATTAACGGACGAAGTGCAGGAGGGTTGCTTATTGGTGCTGTTCTCAACATGCGGCCTGATTTGTTCAAGGCAGCAGTGGCAGGAGTTCCATTTGTTGACGTTTTGACTACAATGCTTGATCCAACCATCCCTCTTACAACTTCAGAGTGGGAGGTCATTTCTTTTCCTTCATCTTGAGAATTTTGATCCAAGTCAAGTCATTGTATTACCGATACAGTTATAGGAAGCAGTATCCAGACCCAACAATTTATGTGTTTATTTTATGAGAATTGAGTTCTGGACTCCAATATGATATGCTTTTTCACAAGTATACCATCTATTCTATTTCAGTCAATTGGCAAGAAAAATGTATAGGAATTGTATGATTACTATTTTCTGAATTTGATTCTGCATACTTTTGCCAAGAAAATCTTGTGGGAACAGTTCAGTGGTAGCTACTCCTTTTTTCATTTTCTTTAGTAAGCTAGACTAGGAATTGAGTCTCTTATTAGCAGCTAAAGAATCTGGATCTAGAATTCCTGGACAAACAAAAGAATTGAAAGGGTACCTTAGAAATACTGTAGTCTATTATACTTGGATTATTACAATTTCTCTTCTATTCATGTTCTATTGTTGATGTTTCCCTAGGTGGTATTTTTGTGAAAATATGTAATGCAACCTATGAATATGTAAAACCGATGTTTACATGGTTGCATCCTATGCTAAGTTCTTTATTGTTTCTGCAGGAATGGGGTGATCCTAGGAAGGAGGAATACTATTTCTATATGAAGTCTTATTCTCCTGTTGATAATGTAAGCACCAACTTCTGCTGCTGCTATTGGATATTAAGCGAATGTTGGGGTTTAGGCAAGAGTACAATCTGCTATACTAGTTAACAAGTTAACACAAATGAATATATGAAAATGTTTGGTCAGCTCCATCTGTTCCTTCAGATTCTTAAACTGCATTCCCGCAAAACCACGACTCATGCTAACTAAAGTTTTAACAGCTCTTGAATTGTGATCCAAATCTCCTTTCCCCACCCCACCCCCAGAAAAAGGAACTATAATGTAGAACTATGATTGACAAGCAACCTAGTCCCAATGTTGCAGGACACTCTCAGAGAACATCATTAGACCAAATACCAGAATAGTTCAAAACAGACTAATAACAAGGATGAGATCAGATCTGAGATTAAGAATATCAATCTCAGATTTTAAGGTTACACAAATCAAAATAGAAGCAGATAATAAAGGGACTAATGGAATGTTGAATTAGGTCTAGGCAGGTTCTGAAACTTGCTCACAGAATCTGCAATTTTCTGGATAGAGCCAGAAAATTATGCTCGCCGATCCTCTTATCTCTGGATAGAACTGATAAAAGAAATTAATTAAGTACCTGTAACGGTAGATCAGATCTGGAACACCCTGAGTCTATGGAAGAAAAGAGAGAGATAGCTAGAAGAGAACCTTTTGGACTTCACACCGCAAAGAATCAATTGGATCAAACATCAATTTCATCAGCCTTGATCAAACACAAGACAAATCTCAATGGAGAAGATAATAGCAGCAATCATTAATTTGTTTATTAAAATCGTTCTTGCTTTAGGAGCCTCCTCTTTATTTATAAAGTTGAAGGGGGAGGGAATTACAAAATAGAAGGTCCTCAAAAAGGAAACCAAATATTCTCTTAATACGATAGCTACTAAAAGCTGAAATTAGAAACTAATTGAAATTAGAAACTAGTTGAAATTAGAAACTAACTACTAATGACTTGACTCAACTAATAACTTGACTCATAAGAAAACAAACATAACTTCAATTAAACCCAATTAAAAAAGAAACTAATGAAAAAGGAAACAAAACTAATAATCCCATATGTAACTTTAAAGCTCCTCTTTTAGGCCCATAAAAGTGGCCTATTACACTCCAAACCACATGGACTGAAGGCCCAACACATATACAACCCAACCCTATACTTATTCCTAATAAAACAAGTCTATTTTGGTGATTAATCTGCATCAAACCACTAACCGCAAGTATGACACCAAATAACACATGCATTAATTTGTATGGTAAAATATATTTTTGAAATAACCCATCTACAATTTTCTTTCCATGCAGATTAAGGCACAAAAATATCCAAATATTCTTGTCACAGCTGGGTTAAATGGTAAGTGTAATAATCTGCTTAAGATGATGATGATGGTTTCTTCATGACCACTTGATTGGTCTGACTAAGGATATTGTCTATACAATAATATATCTGGTTGGACCCTAGTTAGTTAATTCGCGTTTAAAACGCGTTTAAAACGGCGTCCCGTTTTTTTGCCGTTTTAAACGCCGTTTGCCGAATTTTTCACAGAAATTCGGTAAAAAACGGGAACGGGGCTATTGAAAGTTTTTTTGCCGTTTTAAACGCCGTCCCGTTTTTTTGACAGTAAAAAAACGGATTTTGAAAAATATAAACGTTTTAAAATAGAAACGTTTAAAACGGGGCTATTTTTTTTTATTGTTATCTAGGTATTTAGAGAATTATTATGCCAATTTATGTCTATATATTGCCGTTTTTTTGACACCGTATTATTTAAATATAAACGTTTAAAACACGTATCGTCCGTTTTTTATTTTTCCCGTTTTTACCGTATTTGACCGTATTTTTGACCGTCCCGTTCACGTTTTGATCCGTTTAAAACATGCCCGTACCGAACAATGTTTTTTTGCCGTTCCCGTTTTAACTAACAGAGGGTTGGACCATTCTAATTAAATTTCTACTAGCTTTCTTCATCAGTGGTTAGGGCTATTTATTCCTGTAAGTTTTTGCATTCTAGATCTCGTGCTAAATAACTGATTATGGGCCTCAAACTCTCACCAGATTGATTTGTGTGCCAGTAAGAAGAGGTGACATTGTTTTCCCTTGTATCCTGATTCCTGACCATGGTTTGTAAATTCCCCTATTTTAAACATGTAATGCTCATATTTACCACTTTCTGAGAAAAAATATCATTCTTTATCTCAAGTGAAAAAATGTAAGAAATTTTTTGTATTTTGTACTTTCAATATGTAAAGCGTTTACAACACCTTTTTTTGTTTTTGGGGGGGGGGGGAGATGGGGGAAATCTCAGATCTAGGTACCAGACCATCTCACAGGTCTGGAGCCCTATAACTTGCCAATGTCATATAGTTAGAAGACCAGGATCCACTGTTAGGTGAGTCTGACATAGGAGATTAATAAGAACCAGCAAGAAAGGATGTTGCCGAAGTATGATTTCATTTAATTGAACAACTAGGAAACATTTAAATTGGGTTCGAGAAAGTTGCCCGAAGTTTCTCTCCACGTGAATAACAAAAAATGGGTGGATGTAATGTCAGACTAACTACAGAAGTAATCAGTCCCAGTAGATAGAACACAACCTCCAACAACTCGGAACAAATTAGATTCAAAAGAACTGACAGATCTGAGAACAGATTCAGAATTAGGTCAAAATACTTTCGAATTTTCAACTAATAACTCAAATCAAGGCTCAGTTGAGCCCAATAATCTAGTCGAGTGGTCTTCTTATGATGCTTGACAAAACCTCCAAACAGCTACTGAAGTGGAACACAGGTTGGAGAGATGAGGATGTTACTAGAAATTAGGGCTGATTTAGGTCAAATTTGGGAGATTTTCTGTAGCTGTATCTCTCAAACCAGCCCAAGGTAGGGGCCAAACTGGATTGGGTCTCACTCCTAGGTCTCCAACAATCCCTAAAGACTGGCTTCAGACTTAGAAAAACTACAGGTCAAAATTTCCTCACAAGTAGGACTCGATCTGGACAGCAGGGGTGTATTCTGATCTTCAAGTGTTGCTGATGCTTAGTTCATTCAGTCTCTCAATAACAGTAAATAAATAGAAGATGATGAGAAGTAGAAAATAGAGAAACAATGGGATAGATGTGGGTAGGGGCCAGGCTTTCTCAGCCTTGGGTATCTCAGCCACAACTATTTCAGCTGTTGCACAAAAACTCTGATGTAGATGAGTCACTTGGGCTTATTTTATTGCAAATAAGCCTTGGGTTGTGTTATATATGTATTGGGCTTTTGATCCCATGGGTTTTCTTTGAGATGGGTCACTTTAATGAACCTAAAATATGGATAGAAGGTAGAAAAACGGGATTTAATTCACTAGTTTAGTTAATTGCTATTTAATTCAATAAATGCCCATTAGGCCATTGGTCGGTTGTAAAGTCTTATATGGACTATCAGTTAGTTAATCCTACTCCATGTTGGAGTCATAAAGTCAAGTCCTAGTCCTATTTTGAATTCCTAGTTGTAGTAGGAGTGTCTAGTTCTATTGGGAAACTAGCTCCTAGTAGTAGTTTGATTGCTATTCTGCTCTCTATAAATAAAGGAGCCTTTGTACTTATAATTTCAGATTGGAATGAATAAATTATTGAGTGATTACTCTTTAGCTAAAAAACTGTTATTGAGAGGTGTGATACCCAAAACCTTTGAGGGGTGTGATACCCAAAACCTGAGGGGTGAGATACCCATTCTTTTATTCTCTTTCACCCTTCTCAACTCTCCATCGATTCTTCTTTTTCTATTTTTATTTTCTGTTTATTGTTATTAGAAGTTCAGACCTGTTAAAGCATACAAAATCAGAATCAGCCAGCCAAAGGGTTTTTATTCTTGAAGCCAATCGACCCTCATTGCTGCCCAAGTTTGAGATCTGAACTGTAGATCCTTTGGAAGATTAGTTCTATACTCTAAGAAGATCAATCGATCCTCTCTTGAAGGTTATCTGAAGAAGACAAGTTGTTGTTCTTGCAGAATTCTTCACATTCTCTCTCCTAGGTCTGAAAATCAAGAAAGCGCATAACACCATAACCAGCCGTCAGAAGCCCTTCATAGTTGGGGTTTTTTGTACCCTCCCTAGGGACTATCTACACGCAAAAGTGTAGCTCAATCGGACTTCCACAGACTTGGCCGCACCTTTCTCTCTCCAACTCTATAGAAGGTCTTTCTCTCTCCTATCAGGTTGGGTTTTGGGCTGGTTTTGCTTCTATATGGGTATTGTATCCTTGGGGGTTTATTTGATGATATTATTTCTTTGTTTCTTGCTCCTATTTGCATTGTTTGGGGTTATAAATTGCGGAATTAGTTACTTGTAATCTACTCCTGCATTAAACTCCCTTAGTTTTTAGAGGCTAGCAGTAGCAAACTTTGGTTCATGAATTGAGTAAACCTTACATGCCTTATATAGCTTTGGCCCAAGTTGTTACAAATATCAAAAGTCTCAACTTTGAGCTCCTAACTGAAGTGGGAAACCAAACTAAAAGGAATGAACAATAAAAAATGAAAGCTTTAGGAATATGAACTTCTAAGGAAATAGGAACTTCCTAATTACAAAGTTTGCTAGCTAAGGAACAATAAAGTAGAAACTTTTAAATCTTCTAAAAGGCTCAAACACAAGGAAACAAAATCCTCCAGCTGTGCAGAAATTGATGGAAGCAAATACCCCTTCTAGAAACACAATCGGCAAGCTCAAGAAGTTGATTTTGGGCTGGCTCGATGGGCCAACAATGGAGCTGGCTGGTCTGGTTTGATGGAACCAGCAGTCCCCTTCTTCCTTCTTCGATAGTGCAACCCAGTCATGGGATCAGCTACATCAGGATGGGCATACGTAATTGTGCCACGTGGAATGGTGTTTCAGCCATTTTCATTGTTAAATATGGAGGGAATGGCCTTGATTGGCCACATATAAAGTTCCATCCCCAAAAGCAATCATTTTACCCTCCTGTGTATGTTCATGCATCCTTCGGTTGTCCGAAGCATTCATGTACACACTTTCGATAGCCATTGATTGTCAGTACTTTAATTTTCCACATGGCTAACTCCTTTTGACAAGCAGGGGACCTTAGGGTCTATCTGTCCACAAAATTTCACTCTCATCTGCCATGTGGGTGTGGCATAAAATAGGTGCTCGTCCAGCTATTTATATAGGTGTGCTTATTGAGAGAAATTCGACCCCAAATAAGATGGCTTTTCTCAAGTGCAATATTATGGTGGGATCTGTTTAGCCATAAGTTGTGAACTTCTGTTGCTTTAAAGTGATGCATGGCACATAGATCTGGTATTATCAGTGCCAAGGGATTCCCTTTTCTATTATGCACATATTACCTTTTCTTTCATATATTGACTCATTCAAATATATGGATGTATGTTTCCTTCATCTTTGATGAAGGTAAGAATTTGTACACAAACCTTAGTATTCTTCTCTCCTTGGTAATGAATTTATTTATTCATCCAAAAAAATAGATGGATGTCTGAGCTTTGAACCATACTTCTACCTCTTAAAAGCAAACTATACTGAATATTTCTTGCTCAATATTTTTCTTTTCATTGAATTTAATACGATCCCTATTTTAGTATTTCGTCTGAACTCTTACGTGCCTCAACAGATCCCCGTGTTATGTATTCTGAACCTGCAAAATTCGTGGCAAAGCTGAGGGAAATGAAAACTGATGATAATATACTGTTATTTAAATGTGAACTTGGTGCTGGGCACTTCTCAAAATCAGGGAGGTAACAATTCAATTTGAAGCATTTTTCATTCTTCCAACAAATTTTAGATGTTTTACTGTTGCGAATTTAAAAGCTATTTTAAGGACCAGCACCATAATCAGATTTAAAATGTTATGCTGTGGTAAGGAGAAAATTGTTTCTTAAAGAAAGCAGTGATTGAACTTTGTTGAGAAGGTGAAATAACGTGAGAATGTGGCCTTAGATAGAGTGGAATAGTTGGGACAGGATTTGTGTAGCTAATCCGGAGTAGTTAGGAAGGCTTAGTGCAGGATATGTGGGATGCTTACCTGAAAATGAGGCTAAAGGCTCTCAGCTCATTATGATGGGTGAACGTGGTATGCATCACTTGGATTTTGTGGGGAAAACAACATTTTAGTTACAATGTTCTCCATTTACGGGTCTGATAATGTTCACACAGGTTGGTGAACTTTACAAACTTACCACTTGGCAAACAATTGATCGACATTTAGGTGGGTTCATATTATAAATGGCTCTTCACCCATTTCATTGGTCAAATTTCAACAGAAAATGAGCATGGTATGTTGGTTAAAAGTGTTTCTGAAGATCTAGAAAATTACAAACATGCCACTAACATCTAGTATTAGTTATTACATTTTAGAGGTTTATAGTATTCTTGTAGTTTCAAAGGGCCATTGGTTAGAGGAATGGAAATTTTTTCGTGCTGCCAGGGAAATTACCTGGGTTCAAGTCTTGAGGTTGGACACTTTGCACAAAAATGTCAATGATTAGGACCGACTCCAAACTTGCCCATCCTAGGACTCCGCATAGGCGGGCTCAGCACTCGCCCCTTTTTTAGGGGCCTTCTTATAGTTTTCATAACTTTGAACGATGATTTGTCCCACATTACATACTTGTGGGCAGAAAATTTACCAATGACATGGACTCGCTCATTTCCACCGTGTTTTGCCATAGGGCAACTAGTTAACTATACAAAGTTTACCTACCTCAGTGAAACGTTAATATCCCCCCTGTAAACATTATGTGGAAAAGAAAGCTACCCCGGTTGTGCCCTCTATGGCCGGACACAAGACACCTTGGAAAGACACCCATGCCCCTTTGGTTGGATGCCTATGCATGCATTCCCAGTGGCCAAGGCATTGGCGCAATGGCCAGCGGGAGTGTTCTTTCTCCCCCTAAAATTATTTATTTTCATGTATCCTCTTTTGACCCCCCCCTTTTTCATGTGCAAAACCTTAATTAATAGATGTGATTTGGGGAACTTTGACTTATGTCAAACTGACACTCGCCATCTTTATTTATAGTAGAATGAGAATGAGTACAAGTACAATAATGCCCCCAAGGACAAATCTACCTTTACACCCATATTACAATACTTCCCCTTAAGTTGGTGCATAGATATCTCACATGCCCAACTTGCACAAAATTGGATGAAAAACCTTTCTACTAAGACCTTTTTAAAAGGCATCATCTAACTGATCACCAGGCTTAACAAAAGGAATACAAATAAGACATTGCTTTAAGACGATCAATTTCCACATGTTTCGTGTGATTATTCTATACTGGATTATGAGCAATACTAATAGCTGATTTATTATCACAAGACAACATCATCAACACTTAAACAGATATACCCAAATCTTAGAGATGACTTTGAAGCCATAACACTAGACCTTGCAAACATAGCCTGTTTCTTGCTTCGCTAGGTAATGATATTGCCACCGACAAAGGTACAATAACATGAGGTGGACCTTCGATCATCCGGTGATCTAGCCCAATCCACATCCGTAAATGCCTCCACACCCATGTGATCCTGAGGCAGAAAAGAACACCTTTCCCTGGAGCTGACTTTGAGTACCATAGAATACAAAATACCACCCCATGTGAGAAGAATATACTGGCTCGCCAAACTTACAACATAGGCTATGTTTGGCAGAGTATGGGATAGGTAAATGAGTTTCCCAACTAACCATTGATATCTACCTTCATCAACAAGTTCACCATCCTTACTCTTGAGATGAGCATTAGTCTTAAGAGGGTTGTTTGCAAGCTTGCACCTTAACATCTCGGTTTCTAAAAGATCTAGAGTATTCTTTCGTTGAGAGCATGGTTAAAAGTATCAGTCCATATCGTATCTTATTGGGTGATACGTATTGTACTGGTAGATACCGATACAACACACTTTTTTAACAAAAATGAAGTGTATCCTTGCGTATCGATACATATCTGATATATAATCGATACTCACCGATGCTCATCGATACATACCAATACTTAAGATATATATCTACAAAACCCATTTCATTTTTGAAATATAGCCTATTCTTCTCATTGGCAATACTTAAGTTTTCAAAATTTGAAGCGCGATTGCACAATCGATCTCCCTTTCATTTCTTGGACTTGATCTTTGAATCATTCATAGAAAATGATTTAAAATATAAAATCAAACTGATGTTTAAATGATTGAAGCATAAAAATATCCATTGAAGCTAAACATAGCGCAAGACAATTAAGTAGGAAAAACTCAAATTTTTTTTTTCTGCAAAGATTTATTTTACTTCTGTTTTTTCTATGTTTTAGTTGATTTAGGTAAAAGAAACTAAAAAATTGCATCAATTTGTATAGATTTTAAAAATGTTCAGAAAGTCAAAAATATACTAATATTACATGTAAGAAACCTCATCTCTTGTAACAATTTCAATTGAATGCATTTGTCTCTGAATACGAGGTTCTCCATTTTAGTATTTATGCGTAATACATGTTATATATTTCTTATTATAATATTTTTTTATGCCAAAGTGTATTTCCATGTGTATCTTGTCTATCTATGTGCATATGTTTAACGGATCTTGTGTATCTCTAGTTCGATATGATACACTATGATATGTCTCTTAAATGACCCGACCGATACGGCGACTGATATAATACCTCTAGTAGATCGAGCCTAACTTCCCTAGATCTTTAATCTCAAACTCCTTGCCTAAGTAGGCCTTCAGTCTAGCTATTTTAGTAGGATCACTCCTAGTGACAACAATGTCGGACAGTAATGTGATCACCAAAATTCTTGATAAACAAAGTGTGATCTACATTACTTTTTTATACTTTACTGACACCATTGCCTTGTGAAATGACCAAATCAGGCTCTTGGAGATTGCTTCAGCCTTGTTGTACCTCTTGAGTCTCCCTGCGAGAAAAACCAGGAGGGAGATTCATGTAAACTTCCTCCTCAATGCTCATCATGAAGGAACGGATTCTTGAGATCCAGTTGTTGCAACCTTTCTCAGTTGACTGCACAAGAAATAATAACTCTAATGGTATTCATCTTGGCAACTAGGGCAAAAGTCTCTTGGTAATCAACGCAATAAGTCTAAGTGAATCCTTTGGCAACCATTTTGGCTTTGTATGTATCCATTTTTCCATCAATCGTCTGTTTGACAGTGAACACCCACTTGCAACCCATAAGTTTCTTACGGGGTAGAAGAGATACCGGATTCCATGTGTCATTCTTCCCAAGTGCCCTCATTTCATCAATCATAGGATCCTTCCATCGTGGATCTGCAAAAGACTCTTTCTAGTTTTGAGGAATAGAAACTAAAGGTAAAGAAGACACAAACACCAGTTCTGAGGGACTGAAACAGAAAATAAAGACGACACAAACACCAGTTCTAAGGAATTGAAACAGAAGACAAAGAAGACACAAACACCCGATTGGAAGGTGAAAGAGAATTGTATAACACGGCATGAGAAATAGGGTGTTGTGTGCAAGTCCTATTTCCATTACGAAAAACAATAGGTATATCAAAAGAACGGTGATTATCACTAGGAGGAGGGAAGCATATATGTGATGAGCCTAAGTAGGAAGAGGGAAGGATGAAACACTGTCAGGCAAGTAGGGACTACCACACACTTTACCACTGCAAATCGTTGCCCCTGTCACCAAGTCTTGAAAGACACAATGTGAAGGAAAGAAGGTGACTTTGCAATTTAAATCCTTATTACTGCTACTACTAATAGATAAAAGGTTAATAGAAAAGTTGGGTACATGTTATAGCGATGATAAAGATAACAAGTAAGAACACTGAATAGCTCCCTTCCTGAGACAAGAGGATAGGGAACCATCAGCCATCCAAACTTTGTCTTTACCTGAAGATGGAGAGTATTGGAAAAATTGACTCGAAGACCCAATCATATGGTCATTTGCATTGGAGTCAGTAATCCAAGGAACGGATACAACAGAGGCACAATGACCAGCAAAAGAAACACTTAAGTTGGCACAATCAGACTCAGATGTAACCGGCTTAGAGGCAATAGATGACGAGGGCTCTAACTTGGTCGTCAGACAATGCAAAATCAAGAAGCTCATCGGGTGATAAAGAAGCACCAGTGGGGCAGTGTCAAAAGCCTCTATATGGTACGCCTAGGACTAATTTGATTGACCTCAACAACATCCATGAGAATTGGTAGGCTGCCAATGGAGTTTGCGGCAATATTCTTCAGTATGGCACTCCTAGCTACAATATTTGCACATCACAGGTTCCTTCCCTATAGTAGAACAATCACCCGAACATGTAGAACCACCACTGGACTGAGATCCAGAACCAGACTCAGATTCTGTACCAGAGTATGTTATCATTCTTGTGATATAGGTTGTAGCATGGCAGTACAACAGCGATCTTCAGACTGAACCATAGAATAGGCTTACTCCGATGATGGAAAGGGGTCACAAGTAAGAACATGTGCCCGAATCTGATTGAACTTGACATTTAGACCAGCCAAGAAGTCATACACTCGGAGCTTATCTTCATGCTTCTTAAAGTTTGTAGCATCAGTGGAACAAAGGGCCTGAAAATCCTCATAAAATCCAGCTCTTGCCACATACCTTGCATCTCAGAATAATACCGAGAAAGTGTCATCTCCACGTAGGAATAGGTATCCTTGGCAGCCTTCCATATCTTGGCAGCTGTATCCAGCAAAAGATAACCCCTTGCAATATTAGGGTTCATTGAATTCAGAAAAAAAGACATAACAAGGGAGTTGTGGGAACTCCATGTTTTTTGTGATGGACCAGCAGTTGTAGGCTGCTCAGATTCGCCTGTGAGATATTTGGGGAAACCATGAGAATTGATTGACAGGAAGTAGGATCTTGAACACATCAAATAATTGCTCCCATCTGATTTGATGGAGCAAATATGGAGCAAAGGGAACTAGGGAAGTCACTATGTGTTCCACGACTCACTCCATCCGAAACAATTGATGTAATGGTAACACCCGACATGACTGCTGATCTCAAATAACCCACGAACCAATCTCAGGAAAAAAGCATGACCGCATGCTCTACTTCAGTTTGCAGCAAAAACCAATATAAAATTACTAGATCTGAAATCGCACATTAGATCTTCTTAAGACAGAGAACAATTAAAAGAAAAAAAAAAAAAACCTTCGGTGGGAAAATCACCATTGTGGGTGAAGGAGGACTCACAGCACCAAAAAAAGCAGCCAAGAAAGAGAGAGAGGCACTAGGGAAGGGATCCCAAGATGGATCTCTGCTCTGATATCATATTGTGATTTGGGGAATTTTGACTTGTGTCAGGTGTTTGACACCAGCCATCTTTTTTTAAAATGGAATGAGAAATGAGTACAAGTATAGTAATGCCCCCAAGGACAAATCTACCCTATACCAATATTACAATAATAGATTGTGAAGAAGATAGAGTATCATTATTCATGCCCGGAGGTCGTCTTTAATAAAAGAATGGTAACCGAAATGCACAATAATGTGACATTCTCCCCCCACCCCACCCCCACCCCCACCCCACCCCCACCCCAAAAATAAAAAATTCCCTAGAACAATTATAATGTATGCTCGTTTAATCCTTTTTATTTTTTATTTTGTCCTTCACTTTTATATGTCCCAAACTCATGAAGGTCAGCTACCTTAAATATTAAAAATTTTCAGCAAAGTTCGGTTTCTTACACTGAATTGTGATGCAATCCTGGCGTAGGCACAGTTGTACAAAAAGACTATAGTATTGTCTTCCACCTGGATATAAAAATTCTTACTTTTGTTTTCCTGTATTCACTGTTTTAATACATTTATCTTTGTTCTGCCTAGATTTGAGAAGCTCCGGGAAGATGCCTTCACTTATGCGTTCATTCTTAAGGTATTGGATAGGGTTCCTGCCCCAGGCAATGGACAGGATTGATACACTTATTTTTAATATTTTGGGGATTAGTCATGGCAGCCTCTAGCACTTAGCAGACCTCGCAACATGGATTGAGGGGCCTTGGTGGATAATCTTCCTGGTGCTTTATTAAGGTCACAAGCAACACCGGGGATTGGTCCCCAATACCTTCTTGAAGGAGGTCATTGCATGTGCCATGTCTGCCGGAACAAAATTGGTCCATATTTTGCGTTGTAGTTTTCATGTTTCAATTTAATGAAATTAGATCCTTTTGAGATAAGGAAACATTTTTCGAGCAATGGATTTTTTTGAAGTCTTTATGGCTTGCTCAACAGTGGAAAAGACACAATCTTGGAAGAAATTAAGTTTGAAGTGTCCTCTAATGCTAGACATTGTATCTTAATTATGAACATAGCCAATGCTTCAACATACAGAGCTTCACATAACAGTAGGTAACAATAACAATAGGAATGTAAACAAGAATAGAGAAAAAGGCGGCTTCGGCAGGAAACAAAATGAGGTAATGAATCCAGCTCTCTTTAGATATTATACATGTGTGAACTCAATAGCCAATGAAACCATTTTGTTTGATTGCTTGCAGATACCAACCATACAGTGGCTTACAATTTGTTCACTTATTTTAACTCCTCTTCAGTCACCCAAGTACTCTCTATTGTTAGTTTAGGAAGCCAGTTGATGGGAAAATGTACAAACAGGTTTCTGTACTGGGATGTAGCCTTCTTGACATGAAGCACCTCGCACATAACTACTGGGTTCCACAAGCTCAATATCAGTAGTAGATATGAATCTGAAGATCACCAAGTAGCTCAATAGTGCAAGTTTTAGTATTAATCTTCCAAGATTCTGCAATGTCCAACCTTCATGGCTATACTGGTACCTCTAGGGAGTATCTCCTTCCTCAAATACACCTAGTGGTGCTATGCAGCAGGATGACATGCCAATTTGATGGTTGGACAACTAGGCATGGTGTCGAGTGACCCATTTCAAATGCCAAACCTAAATTCAATCAAATACCAAGGATGCAAACTCTTTGTGGCCTTTGTCCTCTTAGCGCACCTCTTGGGTAGTCATGGATGTTTAAAATTAACATTGAATTTGGGCTGAAACTTCCTATGTGGACATTAAAATCTATCTGTGCACCAAAATTTAAGCCCATCCAACAATAAATATTATGGGCGATTGTAGGTCTTCTTTATTTTTTATGAGAAAAAAAATAATCAAAACTTATATAATAGAGGACAGAATATTGTTATCCAGTTTATAATTCTGCAAACCGAGTTTTTTAACCATTGCCCTATGTGCAGTGTTAATAAAAGAGAGCTTTCTAACATCTAATGAACGGGGTTGATTGATGTTGCATATGTAGAGCATATGTAGATTTTTATTATGAAGGGCTGGAAGCGGAGCAAGAATAATATACTCGAACTCCCCTACTCAAAAGTAAAGGAGTCAATTTAAAATCGAAAGTCGAAACTGGTCATTTAAAGCCAAATCGAATTGCAATGAAAGAAATAGTTTGAATGTCATTTTGAAAAGTGAAATTTAATTTAATTTGATTTTACTTTTAAACTGAAAATTGTCTACTTATTTAATGAAGTGTAAGTTGTATAAATTGAATAAAGAATAACTCATATAAATTGAACTAAACCGAACATAAATTAAACCATACTAAACCTTACAACCATGTGTCTCTGTCGAATTATTTGAAATTATTTACAATGGGTTTCTTGGTTGAGTTGTGTAAAAAGAAATGCAAGATACAAATTTGATATTGTGGGATAGTATACTCGTGAAATTGAAATTTTTTTACCAACTTTATTTGTTTCAACAATTTATTTCCATTTTCAGTACAAACATGTTCCTATACTGAGATTTAGCCTCCTTAACTGAAATGGATCGAAATATTTTGGTTTCAACAGAAATCAAATTAGTTGAAATCCAAAATTTCAAACCTTAGACTAATGTATGTCACAAACAATTATATATGATTCATGACCATTTTACAACTGAGAGGCATAAGTTATAGAGTCAAATTTTAGTTTTTGGTGAATAAAGTCAACTTTTGTGAAAGGTCAAACAGAAAGTCATCTTGTACAGCCCTCTTCAAGTAGTATGGTGTTATCCTGCCCCAACACTATTTGGCTATATGTCATGGATTCGACTGCTGAAGGTATACCTATATGAATAAAATGGTCTTTTGGCTCTCGCTGAAGATATGAACAAGAAGCAACCATTAGACAATTTCACTCTGTGAGATTCTGAGGCAGAAGCGTTTTTTCCTGATCCCACTCCACTCACGAGTGTGATCTATGGGAGTAAAGAGGCATTGGTAAGTGGTAACAAGGAATAAGAAGTGATTCTAGAACATAAAAAGAACTAAGGCTGTGTTTGGTAGTCATTCAACAAAACGTTTCTGACGTTTTTTTGTTCTATGGGAAAGAAACGGAATAAAGCGTTTGGCATCGACTTGGTGTATTACGATTTTTTTGGAATGAAAAAACAAAAAATGATGGAACAACAAAACCTTGTTCCGTCATTTCACTGTCGTTCTAAAAAAAAAATATGAAAAAAAGAAGTGAACTAGGGTAATCGTTCTTGAAACAAGTTCACCAAACACCATTTTTTTTTTCAATAGCATTTTGACACATAAACTGAAAATTCTGTTTTTGACACGAAACATCGTTTCTAGAATTGATGACTACCAAATGCAGCCTAAAGTTTGGAAGAATCCTTACAATTTTTCTTCTTCGCTCTACGCAATTGAATTTCTTTGAAAATTTGCAGTCTCATTTCATTTATTGCATTGAATCTTGATTACATAGATCAACTGGATTGAAATTACGTATGTGGATTTTCTCATGATCTCGTACATTGTTCTACTAAAACGTGTAGAGGGTTTTTTAAAAGATTTGGTTTTGATTCAAATTAATTAAACAAAAGGCAAAAAAATAAGGTTACAAACCTATTAACATCTTAAGAGGTGTCAAAAAGAAAATCCATTTAAATATAGTTGGATCCCTAATCTTACCATATAATTGGAGAAAAATTAAAGTGGATAATGTAATTACCTAACTAGCCTTGTCAATTTGAAAAAAATGAAGTCATAGGAATGTTTATTTTTTCTCATTCCAATCTTGTTATCTTGTCAACAAAATAATTGAGCATCAACTGGAATATATGGGACCTGAATAACCCAATAATCCAATGTCGGTGTCTATGAACTAGTTAGACACTAGTTTGAAAACAGGAACCACATGATCTTATGTCAGTTTCAATTTTGGTAGGCATAAGCATAGCATTAAATGCTTCATTAAAACGACTTCCAATTTTTCTGAAAACCATTTTCATCCTTGCATTCAAATCAAATCTTTTGATTTCCTATGGTTGTTAACTTGTCTCAATCTCAAGAATGAAACCACTTACCTTATTTTGATTAAAAAAAAAAAAAAAAGCTTTAATTGTGCTGAATCAGCAGGAAGCAAGAGTAGCTATCCAGCCATAAGAAGTCAAGTTTTTAAAGATAGGAATCGGAGAAGGAATCAGTCTTTGCTGATTTTAATTTGGATTGACTTGGAATCAGCCGAAATCATTCCCAATAACCCCATTAGGATCAGCCATTTGGTCTAAAACCCACCGATTCAAGAGAATCTTGGAAGGAAGCGGTTGAAGTCAGGATTAGTCCCAAGGTAATCCGATTCACAAAGTTACCTCTACAAAGTCAAAGAAGGAATAATAGAGATGTATTCCTCGAGAGTCACTTGTTAATGGATTCGGCACCTCTCCTTAACGCCTGTCCCCTAGGTCTTGCCCATAGTTACTTGGGTGAGCATCACGTGGCGAAACGATGATACAACGGTTCTTGGTGCCTCGATCTCCAAGCCTTTTGTCAGTGTCTCATTTTCCGTGCCTTTCTCAAACTATTGGATCATTGCCTCACCATGTGTCGCTCGCCCAGAAAACTATGTGCCGACTCTGGCGATGTGCGCTAAAGAAAGGGAATCCCTTGAAGCCATCATGCATCTTACACTTCAGGAATGAATGACAAATTCGAAGAAGGGGAACAAGTTGAAAAAAAAAATGAGTCATCTCTTCCCTCTATGTATATCCCAATTGATCGCTGAAAATGAAAAATTAAAAACAAAATGAAACAAGAAAGAAGACTCCATCTCCCAATACCATATTTTTCTGTTGGCGTCACAAGGAGTGAAAGTCTTGATCAAATCATGGATGTATGATAGTGACCCACTTCCTCTAATCAAGGGTTTCATTATTTCACTAAGGTTCTGTTTGGTTGCAATGGGAATTTAAAGGGAAGGAAAGTGAAATTTTCTTACTTTAAAAGGAAATGTTTATAATCATTATCCCATATGATTGTATAAACTATTTAATTTTTTTAACCATATTTAGTAATGATATATTTTACATATAATTTTTCTTTTACATATTATAGTAAAGGGTTTTGGATGTAAAGTAAAATGAAATTTTATAATCAAATATGGAATGATTTGAAGTTAACGTTGAAGTCACATGGGTAATGATTACATATATTTCTTTTGTAAGTATAAAAATTTCACTTTCCCTTACAACCAAACATAGCCTAAGGGTTTGCTTCCACCTTAGGATGAATTTTCTTACCACTTCTCTTCGGTGACTACTCATAAAATTTTAATTTTATTATTATTATTTTGGTCAAGAGCATGTGGTGGTTGGCTAGGAATAGCATTCACTTTTGAATTTTTTTTTTTTAGGTAGAAGCCAAGGGAGTTGAACTCTTGATTTCTTTATTGTGACGAGGTTGTCTTTACCAATTCAGCTGCCCCGTCTGAGTATACCTCTTATGAGGGTTAAGAGAGAGGAAGGATTTCGCCATACCAATCAATACTTGGTCCTTGGTTTTGAAGGTATTGGTCATTCACTTTTGGACTTCTTGCTGCATTAAGATCTTAAGGCTTTAATGGGATCCAATGTGCATGGAAGTTCTTTTGTTTCTGGCAAATCTATATCCACATGAGTATGTGGGATTTATTTGATCATTAGTAAATGTTTACCAGTGACTGAATGACATGCACCTTTGTAGTGCTCAGAATCTGACACCTTTAAACTATTTGTCTTATTCTTAAAAATTATTTAATTTAGTATTTTATGTAAGGGTAAAAAAGTATTTTTTTAACATATTGAATGTCATTTTAATGCGGCATTTAATATATTTTTTTATGTGAAAATGATAATATTTAATAAATTAATTTAATGTGCAGTATTTAATGTAATGGTAAAAAAGGGTTTTTAAATATTGAAAGTCATTTTAATGCAGATTTTAATACTCTTATATATGAATAACAATATTACCCTTGTTGAAAAACAAAATGTGTTACACTAAAATGGTAAAAAAGTAAGATTATAATTTTTTTGACACCTTTGGGGCACCAATAGAAAAATCCCTTAGTAAAATTTAGATTTTTATAGTTGCCATTCTTAATATTGCTCTGGTTGTTAGCATCATCGAACCATGTTTCCATATGAACATGGGTGGTCCATCTGATAAAAGACCTACATTAATCTGATTGGTCAAAGGTCAGAGTGAAACAAGGACCAGATGTGGCCACAAACTAAGAAGTTTAGAGCTTTCTAAATGTATAAAAATGCGACTTCACCAAATTGAATACTAGTGGCATTTCTGTAATTTTATTTTTTTGAACACTTTTAATTAGGAAGAAATGATTATGTCCGGGAGTGTTAAGGATATGCTCAGACACAGGATGTGACGAAATAACCACCCTGTACCGAATAAAAGTGGCAAATCTTGCTCTTGTTGATACTTTGTGTGTGTTCCCATTGACCCTCATGCGAGGACAAGGGCCAAATTCTCTTAAAGAAAACTCTCTCCTTTTTAAATTTGTACTTCCATAGCTGTTTGGCAAAAATATTATTAGTGAAACAGGCATAGAGTCCTATGTCACCTAGATCAAACCAACCCAAGGTTGTTGAGTTGAAAGGTTGTGATGGGTTTAGAATATCATCACATTCCTTCCTTCCTCATATAAACTTACCCAAACACACTATTAGAATATGTAAGTGCTTAATCTAACCCATTAATGTAAGAAATTAACTGAAGCCAGGAAGGGCGGGGACTTACCTCCAATAGGATCGATAGGTCTGCCATGATGTCCAATTCTAACTTTATCTTCTTATTTGTGTGACGGCAACGGTTGCAACGATTTACCGCGTTCATCCGATAACTGATAGCTGATAACAGATAACCTCTCTCATCAAGTTGGGTATCAATCAACATCATGTTTCATACTCTCTCTCTCTCTCTCTTCATGCCACAATTCCTCTATAACTTTGAGAATTCCACCTCTTGTTTAGTACTTGCAGCCACTAGATTCAAATGTCCTAAAGATATGAGATTTTTCTTAAGTTCTATAATATATTTTTATATCTGCTCAAGTTCTTGTGATCCCATAAGAAAAATCTGATTTTGATAACTTCTATTCTAATGGTCTTGCACATTTCACCATTTCCCATTTTATTAGAAATAGATCCAACATTGTATGGTTGGTGTTTATGAAAATAATACTTATGTGGACACATGTGACAAGAACAATCAAAATCTAAAATCCAAGAATCAAATAATTGATTCTTACCTTATGATATAGAAAATACATTTCCACCATCTCCTTCCGAGCTATCAACTACGCTGGCTTCTTTAGATTTTTTTTACTGCACTTTTCTTTTTCAAGTCCTCCTTCCTCTTCAAATAGTCTTTCTTCAAATGGTTTTTCTTCTCACAATAATAACATGAAAGCTTGGTCCTTTCCCATTTGATTAAGTAATCTTGTGTGGAGAAGGAGAAGAAAACAAAGAAGAAGAAGAGAGCGAGAGCCTATTAAGGTGAATTCAAGGATGGTTGACTTTTTAGTAGAAATTTTTAATTTTTTAATTTTTAATTTTTTTTTCTTTTTAACCAAGGTGTCCGGACCAGCTTACGCGCACCTCGACTAATTCTCGAATAGACTAGCACAACAATCCATCGCTACGGTTTCCACTTAAATTACAGATACACAGATGGGGAATCAAACCTAGGACCATGTGCTTATCCATACAATCCCCAATTCACTCTAATCATCTGAGTAACCCACGGATGAGTCTTTTTACTAGAAACAATGATTCCATAAATTTAGGTAATTCTGCCTTGGTTCATCTTTGGCAACCAAACATGTTAAAAACTTTGAATTTACAAAATTCCAGAGAGACTTCCCATAGAATGTGGGGACCAAACACCTCCTTAAACCTTCCATTCAATTTGTTTCAAATACATAAGTTGGACTACAAATCAAATGGATGTGATCAGTGACCACACATACTAGTGACCCATTAATTGGGTAGGATAGGTCGAATTTACCCTTATTTTATTAAAAAAATAATAAGTTTATTTCCCCCTTAATCCATACCAAGAATCACTATCATATTATTTGTTGTCTCAACACTGAGCAATGTGTTCATCAATTTCCAAAAAATTTAAACCACCAAATTAAACTTCCAATTCATCAATTCATTTCACACAATATAACCCAATAAATGAATTATTCATAGCAGTATATATCAACAAATCAAGTGGATAAACATACGTAATCCCCACACTTTGGAAAAATTAAAGTCCCTCTATTATGGAAAAAAAAAAATTTAATAATAATAAACAAAAAAGAAAATGTAAGAAAAGAAACTAAAGCTTAAATTTCAATTTACAGCTACTAGTTTTAATGCTAATAAAATTATTCTGAGTCAAGCTATCCACCACCAAATTGCACATAACATTGGGCTTCACCTTCATAAGCTTCAATCTACCAAGCTTCATCCTCACTGGAACTTTAGCATTAAGAATCAATGGAATACTACCTGTCTGTTGTTGCTGAGATAATGCTTGAACAACAGTATTTCCATCAGGAATTTGACCAGTTAATTCCACATCAAGAACTGTTGTGTTCTTGTGACCCTGATAGAATTTTGGTAAAGACCCTTCACATAGCTTAGTACTTGTATACCAAGCACTAATGTTGCTCCCATCTTCATAGTATATTCCTATTTTCTTGTTAGGGTTTCTTGCTGTAAGCCTGATGATAAATTTAGCAGAAAGGCTCATATCTGTGTTGATCATGAACTGAGTGATCCTAAGATGATCTATGGAGTATGATGGAATCTTTGGTTGGAAGACAATATAAAGAATTCCAATAGTAGCTGCAATGATAATCACTAGGAGTATGAGGAGGCTAATTGTCCAACACAAGCACCTGCAACAAGAACAACTTCTTTTCTTTCGCGGCGGCTCCGAGTAGACGATCGGAAAAATCTGGCGGGGCACCGGAGGAGGGTGTTGCTCGACTGGATCACCTTTCTCTGATCTTGTTAAATCTTGTGGCACCAATGGAACTGTAGGTGGTGGCGGCGCTTCCGGATCCATTGGATGTATTTTCTGATGTGGTTCGTGTTGGATATGTGTGTCCATCAAACCCAGTTTTTTTTCTGCCATTGCTAGCTGGAAAAAATCTGGTCACAAGCTCTTCTATGAAGGATGATGGTGCAACTGCAACATACACTTCTAGCTAAGTTCAAAGAGCCCTAATGAAGTACAAGGCTTTTGAGGTTTCTTAACAAGGTTGTATATGGTTCTTGTAAAGAGTTCAATTTAAGGAGTTTCAGAGGCTTTAAGAGTTGAAGGTTTTGAGATTCCTTCTTGGATTATATGTATTGATGTGTCTATTTAGGAAGTAGTGTAGCGTTGGGATTAGGTCTAACCTACCACACCTACCCTAAAGCAAAAGTATATGAGTGGTTTAGCTAAGAATAATTTGTTTTGTAATAAAATATATTCTATTCAAAGCATTGACAAGTATAGAGAAAGCATGTTACTTCACATTATGGCTTTAAGTTAGGGTTATCTCGAAACCTTTTTGACTTTAATGATAGTGACCATATATATATATATATATATATATATATATATTTC
>NC_056557.1:30532228-30532883 GCF_013358625.1 Macadamia integrifolia | reverse complement strand
ATATATATGCTTTCTAATTGAAAACGAGGTTACCAAAAAAAATTGAAAATGAGGATATAGAAACTAAAGATAATATATATGTTGTGCAACTAAAAGAGGATATCTGGAGGCTTCAAATAAAGTACTACCACATGTCTGGTTTGATCTAGCTCAAATGGAATAGTCAAATAATAAATAATAATAAATTTTTTTTTTTTTTTTTTTAAATTCACTCCCCTCTTCTGAACTATGTCGAAATATCAACTTGATCCCACACTTTTTTGAAAATTCCACTCACTTCTCCCAAATAAAATGATTCTATCTAATGTCTTTAACCGTTTGAAATGGCTGTTAAGTCAGCTAGTTTTTTCTTATAATGCCTAAACTACCCTCCTAAACATAAAATACCCAATATACCCTTAATGAAATAAACCCCTCTTCCCCATACCATATTGTGTCGATCAAAATGCTTCCCCTTCCACTTGACAAGCCTCATTGCCAGGCGGCAATTAGATTAGAAAGCTCCCTGCTTCTTCGCCTTCGCAAGCTATTCATTGACAACATAAATGGTGTCTTTGATTTTTTGGATCTTGAGCTGATTATCAAAAGATTCCTTGGCCTCTGAGATCAGTAGGCGAGCGAGTTTAACCTTTGTCTTTCACCTCCTTCTCGAACT
>NC_056557.1:30515341-30531843 GCF_013358625.1 Macadamia integrifolia | reverse complement strand
TGATTCGTAATTCATCATAGCCAAAGGAGGGTGACAAAATTGGGTTTCCAAAAATAACTCCACGGACAATCAGCAACCCTCCCCCAGCTTGGTATAAGGACCATGAATATTGTGCTTACCATACCCAGAAGGGGCATAACACTGAAAGATGCTCGCGTCTTCAACATACAATCCAAAATTTGGTAGAAACATGGCGGTAACTGCATCTTGTAGACGACACAAGACCTTCCATGGTCACAAGAGCTCTCAACTCTACTAACATGGATTTAATATAGTAGTGTGGCAACTAGATAACACCCACATAATAGTTTTCATATGTGTTATCCCCTTGTCAGTCCAATTTTCTCTCTCTTAAGTGATACAATCACATTAGAGAAAATTCTTTATAGTTCCAATGAACCTGTATGTCTTACCTTCAATTACTTGAGTTATACTTTATGTGTTATAAGACATATCTTAAGGCTAATAACTGAATGCCCCAGCCTTTGCTCAAGGTTAACACATACTTTACGACTTCAAACATTTATATATCTATATATATATATATATATATATAAAACATGCCAACATATAAAATACCCACGTGTTAAATATAACAGTTATAACAAAACTACATTTTATTGAATATAATTACACACAAAAGACAGTTAATATATAATCCAAAAAATCACCAAAAGGTAAAAGCACAGATGAAAAATTTATTACACAATAGAGCAAAATAAAATATCAACTGCATCCCATGATGCTCCTAAGTTCATGCTAATGAAATGTCTCTAAAAAACATAAGGGCGAAGGCCTTTAGTAAGGGGATCAACTACCATATCATTTGTATTAATATGCTCTACTGTGATATCACCTTTCTTAACCTTTTCCTTTATGGTCAAATATTTGACCTCCATATGCTTGGACCGTGTGATACCCTTATTATTGTTAATAAACAACATAGCAGAATGTTATCGCAGTACAACTGGATGGGTTTAGCCATAAAATCAAACACTGTCAATTTCCTTATGAGGTTCCTGAGCCAAATTGCCTGAGTAGCTGCTCCATAGCATGCTACAAATTCTGTTTGCATATTCAAAGAAATAATCAATTTCTGTTTCGCACTTTTCCACAATACTACCCCACCCGCTATTAAGAAAATATATCATGATATGGACTTCCTGTCATCCTGACAATCAGCAAAGTCAAAGTCTGTATACCCTACTAGCTGTAGGTCTTGAACACGTCTGTAAATCAACATATAATTCTTTGTCCTATTTAAGTACCTCAAAACCTTCTTGGTAGCAACCCAGTGATCGTGACCGAGGTCTGACTGATATTTGCCTAGAACTCCTATTACAAAAGCAATATCTGGTCTAGTACCAACTTGAGCATACTCATGCTTCCAAGTGCACTATTTTAGGGTACTTTTTTCATTAAATCTCTCTCAATATTACTTTTAGGGCATTTTTATAAGCTCAGTTTATCACCCTTGAGAATTAGAACATTCTCAGATTTGCAATCCAGCATACTAAACCTCTTCAGAACACGATCACTATATGCCCTCTGAGAAAGACCTAACAATCGGCGAGAACGATCCCTATGGATCTCAATGCCAAGGATAAAAGACGCATCACTAAGGTTCTTTATGTTAAACTCCCTATATAACAGTTGTTTTGTCTCATGCAACTGTCCTAGATCATTTCTTGCAAGCAAGATATCATCCACATAAAGTATAAAGAAAATAAATCTACTCCCACTGACCTTGTGATATATACACTGATCTACCTGGTTCTTAACAAAATTGAATGAGGTCACAACATTGTCAAAATTAAAGTACCATTGCCTGGAAGCTTGCTTGAGCTCATAAATAGACTTATTAAGTCTACATATAAGATGATCAAAACCATTCGCCACAAAACCTTCAGGTAATTCAACAAGCTCCCAAACACTATTATGTTTCATCGATTGCATTTCATCTTTCATTGCATCCAACCGCAAATCTAAAAATGGCTAGAAATAGCATCTGAATAAGAAACTGGATTAATCACACAACCGATGTCGTAGTCATGTTCTACCAAATAGACCATATAGTGTGGTGGTATGGCTGACCTCCTCTCCCTGGTGGATCTCCTGAGTGGACCCTCCACAACCACATTCTGAACCTGGGGAACCTCAGTAGGAGCTATATCAACAATATGCTCCTGTATCTCAATAGGTGCAGCAACTGGTGTAGTAGGCTTTGCATCCATCTGAATAGGTAAAGTAAATGGTATAATCGTCCCAACCTAATTATTGTTCTCTATTGTCTGAGAACAACTATCCTTCTCAGTCACGTCAAGTTCTAGAAACTTTGCTGTCTGTGATTCCACAATTCTAGTACCTTCGCAAGGGTTACAAAAATATACCCTTTCGAATGATCAGGGTAAGCAACAAAGTAGCAGTGAGTAGTCCTGAAGTCCAACTTGCTCAAAGTTGGATTATACAACCTTACTTCTGTAGGACATCCCCAAACTCTAAGATTAAGGATATAAAGGGCTATCTTCAAAGCCTCACCCCATAAAAACTGAGGTAAATTTATCTTATTAACCATACTTCTTGTCATATCCATTCTGCTCAGGACTCTCAGGCATAATAAATTGACCTACTATCCTAGAATCCTCTAAGTATTTAGAAAACAGGTCTTTAAGCTATCCAGCATCGTCATGTCTACCATAATATTCACCACCCCGGTCAGATCTAACAACTTTAATAACCTTTTACAACTGTTTTTTGACTTCAGTCCTAAAAATCTTAAATTTATCAAGAGACTCAGACTTTTCCTTAATCAAGAATAGAAAACCATATCGAGAATAATCATCAATATATATGATGAAATAAATTTTTTTACAAAATATAGCTGTATAGGGTCCACTAATGTCGGTGTGAATAGCCTCCAATATGTCAGAACTACGGACTACCGACCTTTTCTTTATCATGGTCATTTTTCTTTTACTTGGTCATTTTTCTTTTACAACAGTCTACACATGTCTCTAGGTTACCTTCAAGAGTAGACAAGATGTCAGACTTTACCAACCTTTCAACTCTTTCCTTATAGATGTGACCAAGTCTTTTATGCCATAACATGTAAGATTGTTCCTTAGGTAAAGGCCTTTTGGGAACAATTATTTTAACATTACAAGAGACATAACTATCATGAAGAGCTAATCATAATCTATATAGTCCATAAGACATAGTATAATAACCAACTTTATTTGAATTGAAGAATAAATTAACCATAGTGTTCTTTATTTCAAAATGGTAACCACACAAGTCTAAAACTGAAACGAAAATTAAATTTTGCCCAAAGGACGGTATATAAAAAATGTTTCTTAACATCAATTTAAAACTAGCGTCTATAATTAAAATGACATCACCCACGAATTCTACATCAGCTTGTTCATTGTTCCCCATAGTGAGCTTTAATTCATCTTTATTTAGCTTCTTCCGATTTATGAATCCCCATATGGTAAAAACAACATGATTAGTTACACCACTATTTAGCCACCAAGAGCTGGATGGCGCTTCTAACAAATTGGATTCACAAACATGTGCCAAAGAATCATTACTTCTATGCTCATGTTTAGATAACCAAGTCGTGTACTTAGGGCATTCCTTTTTCATATGACCCTTTTTCTTACGAAAGAAACAATGGCCACCCTCCTTCTTAAAAGAGGGTTTCCTAGGACCCAAATTTCTAGATTGACCAAACTCCTTATTGGTCTCCTGAGCAACTTTATTAGTATGAGATTTAAGCTATTTAACTTTATGAAAACTGGAGCTAGAAGCAAACAAGGTTATATGGGTTTTCTCATTTTTCAGTTTTTCTTCCTTAGTAACAACTTTAGAGATCAAGTCAATAATGGTCCAAGATTCATCTTGAAAGTTATAATTGGTTTTGATAATCCCAAATTCAGAATGAATGATATTTAAGGCTTGATGGACAATGCAAGGATCAGGAAGAGAAATATTTAAGACTTTGAGTTTGGTTTGGTAATCCATCATTCGAATTATATAGTCCCTAACACCTCTAGAACCATCATACCTCAAATTGAAAAGTTCATGCAGAAGACTTACTATTTCAGTATTCAATGAAACTCGGTTCCTGAGTGCCATTGCATCCATTATCTCCTTAGCAGTGCAATCAGTAGGCAAACCATTTTTTAGGTGATCTTTGATAACCTCTTTATGGACAATAAACAGATGAGATTTTTTTTTTACCCATACATCCTGCACTAATTTTTCATCATTAGTGCTCTGATCAGTGAGATCTGTTGGTTTATTCATAATAAGGGATGTGTGAACATCTCCATTTACATGGAAAACAACACATCCTCTTTCCATTTCTTGTAATTTGACCCAAGTAAAACTTCAATAGTAACCATGTTATTGTTGACAGAAAAGGTGACAGAAAAATAAACAATGTATGTCATTAGCATAATGCGAGTATCGTGTAACTTAAAAAATATATAAGTACACCGATTAAGAGTTCACAAACATCATTATATAAACACATTTGGGCTAAATTCATAACATGAAATTGTAGAACCCTCCACATATCAGTGACCATGAAAACATATTCCAACATTTGATAGGTTATCACCTTTGGGTGTTTAGACTACTTGGGTTAGTCAATTCTCAACCATATGCTATCTATGTGACCCTCAAAGTACTAATACACAATCACCTCCTTTGGGTGTATGACTATGTATTAGAACTAGAGACATCCCACTACCATATAAGATCGATATTCCATAAATTCGATCAAAAAGACCACTTTGGTGGCTACAACTTAATCAAATTTATAAAACTCTCTCATACTGGGACATAATTAATCACTCACATCAAACCAAATAATATGTAATTTTAGACACGAGGATAAAGGGCTAAAAATTATCCCTAAAATTACATTAGATGGTAATAACATTATTTAATACTTTAATCATCCATTAGAATATTTCTTCATTTATTTTTAATCCCATGAATAGTACCATGGGTACTATTCATTTTCAATAATTAGGGTTTTAAACCTAATAATCTTTACTGATTAGGGTTTCAAAAATAATCATTCTTAATTAATTAGGGTTTTAAAATAATCATCCCTAATCAATTAAGGTTTCTAAAATAATCATCCCTAATTGATTAGAGCCTCCAAAATCTAATCATCTTTAATTCATGGATCCAATCCAAAAATTATAATCCATCACTAATAAATTTGATTATGATTTTAATTAGGGTTTTAAACTTAATCACTCATAATCCATGGATTCAACCCAGAAATTTTAATCTATCCCTTGCAAACATAATTATGGGTCTAAACCTAATTTATGGTGGCTCTGATACCACATATAAGATTAAAATCTCATCAAGATATAATCTCTACACCCAATAGAAAGATTAAGAACACCAAGAACAATGGTATAGAAACTATAAACAATAAAAGCGTACCTTGTTTGGGATCTATAGTAAAACAAAGCGCAGTAAAAAACCTTCTAATCCACGTAGCAAGGTACTTTTCTTCTATTCCCCTATGTTCAATGGATAGACAAGGAACCTGTGCATACAAGGGAGGAAGCCACAAAAAACCCTGTCTCTTTACCTTTCTCCCTCTCTCCATAATGCACGTTGTAAATTATATTAGGGTTAGAGGAGAGGCCTAGCTCTCTATTTATAAAGTTTTTCAATTGACCCACTCATCACAAGTCCAATAGTTAACTAAAGTCCACACTAGCCAGTCCATATTAAACTAATTAAATCCTATATGTCCCACTTAATTAGACTAACTAATTAGTCTGGTTTTATTAAATTACAAAAACCCAATTAATATAAAGCCCACATAGAAATATTCTAATATCTCTCTCTCCTCCCCTGCCATTTTCTTTGTTTGAGTCGTCAATCCTCTTCAATGAAATCAGTTATACAACTCTCTGTGTTTTGATCTTTTCTTAAGTTTTCTCTTCATAGAAATGGAGTTTATAGTTTACAGATCATACGGGTTTCTTAATATCAATTATCTTTGAAGTTTGAACATTGATTTCCATTTTATTTTTGATCATCAATACAGTAATAAATACTAAAGCCACATTAACATCTCAAAATGAGGAATCTGTAATGAATCAAGTATAAGGATGTTGTTCTTCTACTTTCAAGTTTCAAAGGGTCAGAGATTTTCTTTGCCGGATTTTCAATTTTGAACTTTCAACTTCTAAAGCTTCAATTGAAAGTCTTTGAACTATGCGAGAAAAGGGAGGGAGAAAAAAAGCAGAGTTTTCTCATTCAAATAAATAGCCGCTCTCTGTGTCATACCTAAAGAAGAAGAAATGCACCTTCCCGGCACCAAGTTCATTTATGGTTCGCAGAGAGAACTGAAAAAATTGAGAAATGAGAACCTAATCTAGGGCTCTAATCATGACCTCTGGCGCTTCAATGAAGAAGATGATTGGAGAAATTGCAGGTTCTAAGCTTCTTCTCCATGAACTGAATGGAAAAGGTGAAGTGGGTTTGATCGACAGAGTATGGTATGGGGAAGAGGGGTTTATGTCATTAAGCGTATAATGGGTATTTTATGTTTAGGAGGGTAGTTTAGGCATTATGAGAAAAAACTGGTTGACTTAACAGCCATTTCAAACGGTTGAGGATGTTAGATAGAATCATTTTGTTTGGGGGGAGGTGAGTGATATTTTCCTTTTAAATCAATTAAATTATGCTTAAAAAAAAATGAATGTTCAAATAACAATCACCACCATCTCAACTGTACATATCACATAACCTTAGCACTAAATACAAATAGTATTAATTTTTTTTTTTAAATATAAGTAGTATTAAAGGGGGTCGGGCTAAGTTGGGATTAAATGAGTCGGTTAAAGTCGGGCTTGTAAATGTGTCGGGCCGGTTGGGCTAGGTGGCTGCACCATGTACTACCTATTTAAGAACGTGTTGGGCTCAAGCCTAACATATTTATTAATCGAGCCGGTCTAGGTCGGGCCATAAATGTGTCAGGCTCGGTCGGGCCTACCGATGCAGATTTGGAATTAACACCCCTATTGGATTGGTATTGGTCTCAACCGATACTAATTCGGACGAGTAATCTCAATGTTACATTCTTCGTTAGGGTTGCGGCACATTGTTTTAGGGATTAAAAAAAATAAAAAACATGCGATACCCGATTGGAACATATGATACCGATATTTTTGAATGAGTTGGATTCGGTTGAGCCCGGATTGGACTTTGAGCTAATCAATACAGTAAACTTTTCAGAACCATTAGCTTTACTCCTAATCTTCCATAGTTGAGCAAACTCCCAAATCAAAGTAAAGTAGAGGAATAATTTTTTTTTTTTTTTTTTTTTGTTTTCTTAAACCTTCCATTATCATAATAACCACATCTCTCATTTACACCTAAAATTCTGAATTTATGGAATACTGAAAATTTTCTTCTAGTTTTTATCCTTTCCCATTTAATGTTTACTAAAACCAGAGTGTTAAATGTTAAGGTATCATGGCATTCCCAATCCATTTGAGCATCAAACCTTTCCTGGGACTGCAATGATCCATTCCTAATCCATTTATTATCTCAATCTGCAAGTGTAACCCAAGCAAGCATTCTTTGAGGCTAACAACCCCAGCCACCAGTAACTTGAGATGCGTCAACTTTTGTCATTCACAAAGTCACATGATATAGGAAAATTTGTTAACCACAACAGAACACATATTCTGCTCCATACCCTTGCAATCATATATAGAATTGCATAATTGGGGGACACATCAGCTATGTCAATATTTATCAATTCATAGTTTCTTCAAAAAGTATACAAAAGTAATGTTTCTTGACACTGGCTGCATAGATGGTCTTCAACTCATAAGTCAAATGTACATGCATACTAAACCTTATAATGACTATCTAACAAACTTTTCATAAACATTAAGGAACCCGAGGGTCAACTCCAAACGAAGAACACATGTTATCCTTGCCAACCAACTCAAAAATCTTCAAAATCTATAGCGAAATGAAGCTCAACCTGAAAAGAAAAAAAAATCGTTAAGTATAATGAGTAGTTCATATGATTTCTAGTAAGGTATTTTTCAATAAAGAGGCCAACTATCCCCCAAACTTCTCAAATTTTCTTGTTGGGGGCCTCCTCGTAACTTTTGTTTTCCTCTTTTTTGTTTCCATGGCCTACACAATGGAAGGGACAACACTCAGGGCCAGCGGGAGCTTGGACGCAGAATTACTGAATGGGAGGCGGCTAAAGCCACTTCTTTTTTTTCTTTCTCCCATGCTTTCCGTTGGTCAACAACCAACCACAGCTCTCTATAGTTCTTCACTACTCATACAGGAAGGAGTCTCTTTCTATCTAGAGGGCCATTCTTATTGGGGCTGGCTACCCCACATTTGCTATAATGTATGACTTTCTTCTTCGCGATTGCCTTAGACATTCTTCTCTTACTTTTGGACCTCCCTCGCATACGACGAATTGGTGGTGGTAAGTGATGAGCACATTTATGTGTGCAATCTAGTGTAGTAAAACATGCATTTTACATATTTAGAATGGAGTTACCTTGGGTTTTACTCTCTTTTTGTAAGTTTTATAATTTCAAGGCCTTAAAGACTATCGGACGTTATATCTCCAATTTTACACATAAATAGGTCATATTTCTTTTCATGGTTGCGAAGATGATGAAATTCTGAGCAAGATGGACGTGTTCAATTGTAAGTATACATTCGTTTGGTCAACTATACAAGTGATTATTCTTTTTATGCCAGAAAAAAATAATGGATTAGAACTGAACCAAGATGCAGAACCAACCCATCTGCAGTTGTCCCAAGGTTATAAGAAATATTCTAAATACCAATAAGGATCGATGGACCACATCCTTAAGTAATTGAAGATTCATTTTTGGTAACAACAACTACCTAACGTAGTGGATGAGTTGTGGTGTACAAAATTCCTTGCTTATTAGAAGGTCTCAAGTTCGAACCTCTTAGCTACCATTTTGTTGAGGTTTTTTTTATAATATTTTATCTCTCCTACTCATCACTTAAAGGAGGTCAGCCAAGATGGTTGTACGCAACTTTGAAGAAGAGAGAGAGAAAATAAAGAGAAAAAATAGGAAAGAAGAAAAAAAAAAAGAGAAAAGACAAGGGCATTGATGGAATTTCCTATTAAAATAGAATATTATCTAAATCCAAGCAAGAAAAATTGGCCAAAGGGGGTTTCTTGCACAAGAAGAGAGAGAAAAATAGAAAAATAGAGAAAAAAAGGTAAGGAAAATCGTGGGAGATCTCTCTCCACACATTTTCTCTCTTCTCTCTCCACTTCATCAACAAGATAAAAAAAAAAAAAAATCTTTTTTTTTAGAAGCTAAAATCGTTAGCTTCCCTCCTCCATTCTCTATATAATAGAATTAACACAAGGGGAGGAGGCATTTCATTCTTCTTCTAGGGTTTTTTCTTAGTTACTCTATCTCTTTCTCTAGTTTTCTCTTTCTCTAGCTCTAGTTCTAGGTTTATGCTTTAAACACTTTTATAAGTTCTTTTTATTCAATTAATGCAAGCACTTTTGTTTTTTAATTTAGTCTTTTATTTTTATTATTTAAATAATTGAAGTTGTAATTTTCAAGTTCTAGTTCTAGGCTTAGTTCTGGGTGACAAGAATAAGCTATGAAGCATGTCTTTCAAGTTCAAATTTTTTCTTCAGATTTATTTTCTCTAGTACTAGAAATTTCAGATTTGGTTTATTCCAGATCTGGTTTTTAATACTGGTAGTATCTCAAATCGATCAAGTTTTCAGTTCAAAGGTTGAAGTTCAAGTAAGTAGGCTCCTTCAGTAGTCTTCTCTCCCCCCTCTCATTCCCTCTTCAAACTACCATTTCTTTCTTAATTTAGGATTTTAATTTTAGTCGTTACATTATTACTATCCCTTTCCCCTAAGGTTCATGGCTAGTGTATGAGTTGGTTTTTCCCCTCCTAACCATAGAATCATCATTTTATTGTTTTTATTTTATTTGTCTCATTTTCTCTAAAGCCAAGTAGAGTAACCCTTGTAAGAGTGACTCTCTGGTCAAGTAGGGAAGCTCATCCTTTTTTTTTTTATTGAATTCCTGAGAAGAACAACTTGCAATAATAGTTGTATCGATGGAGGTTGTCATGCCTCACAATATGATAAAGACAGGTTTTGCCCTATAATAGTACCTCAGGAATTGACCTGAGCAACCCTGGATCCCTGCCGATAAGTTCCCAAAAAGCAAAAAAAAAAATATTTTTTTAAAAAAAGTTTTGCTATCATTTCTTTTGTGCTTTTCTTACTCCAGTTGTGGCTAGTTTTCTATTGCCTGAGTGTTAGAAAGGTACGTAATACTAAGAATCGATTAGAAAGAAGATATCTAACAAGTAGTGACCATATACATTTTCTCTCTTTAAAACCGTTTAATATGGGAGATCAACATCAAAACCCTTCACCTAAATCTTTGAAAGATAGATTCTACCCTGCTAGAACAACCCAACCTTCCTGCATAGTTCTACCAGAAGCCCAAGGTAATAATTTTAAACTCAAATCTCAATACATCAATATGTTGTCCCACTTCCATGGGTTGACATTTGAAGACGCATACATATTTCTAAGGGAATTTAAAGAGGTATGTGTTCTAATTAAGATCCAACAACTTTCTGATGATGCTGTTAAGCTTAGGTTTATCACTTTTGTATTAAAAGATCAAGCTAAAAAGTGGTTATATGGGTTATCCACAAATTCCATAACCTCATGGGAATAGTTCATAGTTGTCTTCCTTAAGAAGTTTTTTCCAACTCACAAGGCCAATAAGCTTAGAAGTGATATCTTTCAGTTTAGGCAAAAGCCTAGTGAGTCATTTTCCAAACTTATGGAGTAAGGATCTACTCCAAGAATGCCCTCACCATGGCCTAGACTTATGTCATTTATGTCAAATAATTCATGAGAGTATTGATTACCCAACTAAACAAATGATACAGTCTATGTGCCCTGAGGGATTCACATCCTTTACAGATGAAGGAAAGGCATGGGAATTCTTACTTGACGTAGCTGACAAAACCCATGAGTGAGAATCAACCCAAGAGAGTGAAAGAACGATGGAGGAAAAGGATATTTTGTGGATGGGATAGTAGCCAAGGAAACTCATTTTGATAGCCTAATTAAGAGAATTGAGGCTATTGTTCCTAGAGAGCCATCATTAGTCAATTTTGTTAAGATTTGTGCTTGGTGCCAATCCCCTGGACATGTTATAGAAGAATGTCCCAACACCTCTGGGGGCACTTCTAATGATACTGTTAATGCCTTATACCAGAATAATCCATATAGTAACACTTACAATCCAGGATGGAGAAATCATCCAAATTTCTCTTGGAATCAGGGAAACTAAGCAGGGCCTTCCAATTTTCATAATCAATGTCAACCTAGACCCCAAAGACCTCCCTTTGTATAATAATATTTTTCCCAAAATATTTTTTCTAGTTCAAATATAGGACCTCAGGTTCATTTTCATAGCGCCCCTCTCCTATCATCTTATCAGCAACCCCCTGGGTTTACCAAACTGGAGAGGTAAGTAGAATAAGTGACTTGAAAAAAAATATGGCCCTTCTCATGACAAACCATAAAAATCTTACGAGAAAACTCACCCAAGTTATCTCAATTATGTGTGAGAGGGAAAAAGGAACTTTACCCAGTCAATCAGAGCCTAACCCTAGGCATCATCAGCCTGTTAGTTCACAAGCACCAACTAATGCACTATTGAGTATAGTACAAGGTCAGACCTAATAAGGGCCCTCTAACCAATGTAATGTTGTTTATGCCCTTAGGAGTGGAAGAGAGTACCAACAGAGCATTCCTAAATCTTCTCCATCTATTACTCCTATTAACTCTCCTTCAATTGATGACACAAGTATAACTCTTGTTCCAGGTTTGTCTGATGAACATAAAGATTCTTTTGAAATTAAATATGATCTAGTTGAGAAAAAAATTGATTTTGCTTAAAAAGGACAAATCCCTAACAGTCATTATGTTCCTCCTGTCCCATTTCCTAATCGCTTGGTAAACAAAAGGAAGATTGCTTCCATGGATAAAATTTTAGAAGTCTTTAAAAAAGTAGAAGTGAACATCCCTCTTTTGGATGCCATATCCTAGATCCCTGCATATGCAAAGGTACTGAAAGATTTGTGGACTCACAAACGTATCACTAGTGTGCCCAAAAAAGTGTTCTTGGTGGTAACATTAGTTCCATAATTACTCAGCATATAGTAGCCAAGTATAAGGATCTAGGGAGTCCTATCATATCTTATGTCATAGGTAACATCTACATTGAGCATGCCTTACTTGACCTTGGCGCAAGTGTGAATCTTTTACCTTACCATGTGTACAAGCAACTAGGATTAGGAGAATTGAAAACCACTGGAACTACTCTTCAGTTGGCAGATAGGTCTGTTAAGATTCCTAAAGGGATGGTTGAGGATGTCTTAATAAAGGTGGGGGAATTTATTTTCCCTGTTGATTTCATTGTATTAGATACCAAGCCCTTCTTAACTAAGGATGAGATCCCAATACTTCTAGGAAAACAATTTTTGGCTACCAATATTCCATTAATCAACTGCCGGAATGGTTTCCTAAGGTTATCTTTTGGTAACCAAATTGTTAAGTTTAACATGTTTCGGATAGGTAAACAACCACATATGGAAGAAGAGATCAATATGCTTGAGGATTTTCTAGATTTTTCTGATGATTTAATTACCGACTTTGATATTGATTTTGATTTAGAATTCCAGGAGTGTATGGATGAGTTGAATGATGATAGTGAAAATTTCTTTTCTGAAGTTTTGAGTCTTCACACACCTGTGGAGCCCTTAGGACCCCTTTCTAATTTCATTCCCAAACCTTCTATAGTTGAGCCTCCTAAGCTAGATTTTAAGGAGTTGCCATCTAATTTGAGGTATACTTTCCCAGGGCCTGACTAGACTCTTCCTATAATAATTTCTTCAAATTTGATTTCTAGCCAGGAAGAGGAGTTACTTAAAGTGTTAAAAGATAATAAGAAAGCCCTAGGTTGGACTATGGTTGATATCAAGGATATAAGCCCTTCTATTATGCAACATCATATATATCTTATGAAGGATTTCAAACTATCCACGGAACCCTAAAGAAGAGCTAACCAGTGATGATGAAGCCGTTAAGAAAGAGATCCTAAAGTGCTTGGATTATGGAATAATTTATCCTATTTTTGACAACCAATGAGTAAGCCCAGTTCATATAGTGCCTAAGAAGTTTGTGGTGACTGTAGTTCCCAATGCCAATAATGAACTAATTTCAACCCGTGTCCAATCAGGGTGGAGAGTGTGCATAGACTACAGAAAACTTAATGTGACAACCTGGAAGGACCACTTTCCATTGTCATTCATTGACCAGATATTAAAAAGGTTAGCTGGACATGAATACTATTATTTTCTTGATGGATGTTCCGTTATAACCAGATCCCAACTGCTTTAGAGGACTAACATAAGACCACTTTTACATACCCATATGGAACATTTGCTTACAAGCGTATGCCCTTTGGGCTTTGCAATGCCCCTGTTACGTTTCAACGATACATGATGAGCACATTTTCTGACATAGTCAAAAAATTCTTAGAAGTATTTATGGATGAATTTTCAATTAATGGAAATTTCTATTCTGAATGTCTTCATCATTTTTCCCTAGTTTTGAAAAGGTGCATATCTAAGAATTTGGTTTTGAATTGGGAGAAATATCATTTTATGGTAAAATCTGATATTGTTTTAGGCCATGTAATATCCAAGGAGGGAATTAAGTTAGATAGAGCCAAAATGGATTTAATTGGTAATTTACCACCTCCTCAATCTATTAAGGACGTCTGATCTTTTCTAGGGCATGTGGATTTCTATAGAAGATTTATTAAGAACTTTAGTCAATTAGCCCAACATCTCACTTCATTACTTCTCAAATATCAAACTTTTAAGTTTTCTAAAGAGTGCGTAGAATCCTTCCAACAACTTAAGAAGGATTTGACCAATGCACCCATTGTTCAACCACCTGTTTGGACTAAACCTTTTGAGTCGATGTGTGATGCTTCGGATTTTTTCATGGGAGTGGTTTTGGGTCAAAGAATTAATAAGTTACCCACTGTCATTTACTATGCGAGTAGGACCTTAAATGATGCACAACTCAATTATACAACCACTGAAAAATAATTTTTAATTGTTGTGCTTACATTAGAAAAGTTTCGGTCTTACTTAGTTGGTTCACATGTGGTGATGTATATTGATCACTCTGCTCTTAGATACCTAGTTCCAAAGAAGGATGCCAAAGCCCGTCTCATTAGGTGGGTTTTACTTTTGCAAGAGTTTGATTTAGAAATTAGGGATATGAAAGGAGTTGAAAACCTAGTTACAGACCATTTATCCTGGCTTCCCAATTCCTTGACTGTCGATTCTCTAGTCAACGAGAACTTTCCAGATGAATAGTTATTTGTAGTGTCCAGTGAACCATGGTTTGCTAACATTGTCAACTTCTTAGTTTCAGGTATGACTCCGGATCACTGGTCCACCCAAGATAAATATAGGTTTCATTCCCAAGTTAAACATTTTTTCTAGGATGATCCTTATTTGTTTAAGATATATTGGGATCAAATTATCTGACGATGTATTCCTGATCATGAGCAACATTCTATTCTCTCTTTTTTCCATGATTATGCATGTGGTGGACACTTTGAACCTAAGAAGACTGTCACAAAGGTTCTCCAATGTGGATTTTATTGGCCCACTCTTTTTAGAGATGCTTTTGATTTTTGTAAGGTTTATCTCACCTGCCAGTCTTTTAGCCGTATCAATAAGAGGAACATGATATCCCTCAACCCTATTTTGGTAGTTGAGATCTTTAATGTATGGGGCATCGATTTCATGGGACCATTCTCTAATTCCTTTGAGAATTTATACATACTTTTGGCTATTGATTACGTTTCTAAATGGATAGAGGTCATACCTTGTAAATCTAATGACCACAAAGTGGTGGTCCACGTTCTTAAAGATAACATTTTTTCCCGCTTTGGTGCACCACGTACAATAATTAGCGATAGTGGTACTCATTTTTGTAATCGACCTTTTGAGGCCTTAATGAAAAAGTATGGGATCACCCATAAGTTATCTATCCCTTATCACCCCCAAATTAGTGGCCAAGTGGAGGTGTCTAATAGGTAGATCAAACAAATTTTGGAGAAAACTATTAATCCCAACTGTAAGGATTGGTCACTTAGGTTCATTGATGCCTTGTGGGCCCATCAGACTGCATTCAAAACCGACCTTAGTCAGTCTCCCTACCATTTGGTGTATGAAAAAGCTTGTCACTTACCAATTGAGTTGGAGCATAAGGCCTTTTGGGCCATCAAGAAGCTCAACTTTGATTTGTCTGATGTGGGAATTCATCGTAAGCTCTAACTATCTGAGTTTGAGGAACTTAGGAATAATGCCTATGAAAGTTCTAGGATTTACAAGAAAAAGATCAAAGCTTCCATGATAAGCACATTCCGTGTAAATCTTTTACAATTGGTGATAAGGTCTTATTATACAACTCTCGATTGTATCTTTTCCTTAGTAAGCTTAGATCCCGATGGGATGGACCGTTTATTGTCCATAATGTATATCCCCATGGGAATGTGGAGATTATGAATCCAAGAACAGGGGTAATTTCAAAGGTTAATGGTCAACGATTCGTTTGAAATCGTTCCTCGAGTTTCCTACTACTGGTAGTGAAGAGGTCATGGATCTCCATGAACCTCTTTACACTGATGACTAACTTTTAATCAGGTATGACCCTCTTGCATTGTCTTTGCTTTTAATTCTTTCCATGCATTGAGGACATTGCATAACTTAAGTGTGGGGGAGGGAAACCAGTTTTTGCTCTTTCCACTTTGTTTTGTTCATTTTTCTTTTTATTTTTGAGCTTGCTAAGGATGAAGTCCTACTTTGGCGTTTGACTAATGATCATACCGTTAGGTTGCTTGATGTATATAAAAATAAAAGTTTTGATTAAGGTACCCATTTTGAACTTATAAAAACACTGTTGAGAAGAAAGAAACAAGTCTGTGTCTTGAGATGGGACTTTCTTTTGAAAAATAAGAGACCCTTGTTTTATGGTGTTGGACCAGATGTAAGTCTATGGGTTCCTTATACTTTTGATTTAGAGTTGAGACATTCTTTTTAATTTGGCATGAGTTGGCAAATGCATAATTTTAAATGAAGTGTGAAATGAGGTATAAAGAAGAATAAGAGTTGATTCCCTTGGAACTAGATAGGGCATTGTGCCTCAGGAAACGTGGTGTCTTGATCAAAATCCTAAGGAGGACACTTCTGAAAGAACTCTAGCATCATTGTCTTTGTGGGCATATGCAAAAAATGAAACTACATAGTAACTTGGGTGTCTGGTGTTTGCTCCACCATATCATTCGGGC
>NC_056557.1:30458541-30515321 GCF_013358625.1 Macadamia integrifolia | reverse complement strand
AGAAGAGAGAAAAAATAAAGAGAAAAAATAGGAAAGAAGAGAAAAAAAAAAGGAAAAGACAAGGGCATGGATCGAATTTCCCATTAAAATAGAATATTGTCCAAATCCAAGCAAGAAAAATCGGCCAAAGGGGGTTTCTTGTGCAAAAAGAGAGAAAAATAAAAAAAAAAGGGAGAAAAAATAGGAAAAAAAAGCAACAAAAATCGTGGGAGATCTCTCTCCACACGTTTTCTCTCTTCTTGCTCCTCCACTTCAACAAGATAAAAAAATAAAAAAATTTAGAAGCTAAAATAGTTAGCTTCCCTCCCCCATTTTCTATATAATAGAATTAACACAAGGGGAGGAGGCATTTCATTCTTCTTCTAGGGTTTTTTCTTAGTTGCTCTATCTCTTTCTCTAGTTTTCTTTTTCACTAACTTTAGTTCTAGGTTTATGCTTTAAACACTTTTGTAAGTTCTTTTTATTTAATTAATGCAAGCGCTTTTGTTTTTTATTCAGTCTTTTATTTTTATTTTTAAACAATTGAAATTGTAATTTTCAAGTTCTAGTTCTAGGCTTAGTTCTAGGTGACAAGAATAAGCTATGAAGCATGTCTTTGTAGTTTAATTTTTTTCTTCAGATTTGTTATCTCTAGTACTAGAAATTTCAGATTTGGTATATTCCAGATCTGGTTTTTAGTGTTTGTAGTATTTCAAATCGATCAAGTTTTCAGTTCAAGGGTTGAAGTTCAAGTAAGTATGCTCCTTCAGTAGTGTTCTCTCTCCCCTCTCATTTTCTCTTCTGACTACCCTTTCTTTCTTAATTTAGGATTTTAATTTTAGTTGTTACATTATTGTTATCCCTTTCCCTAAGGTTCATGGCTAGTGTATGTGTTGGCTTTGCCACTCTTAGCCATAGAATTATCATTTTATTATTTTTATTTTAATTGTCTCACTTTCCCTAAAGCCAAGTAGAGTAACCCTTGTAAGAGTGACTCTATAGTCAAGTAGGGAAGCTCATATTATGATGCATCCCTTGGGCTAAGTAGAGAAATCTACTTGTGAGTCTCTCTCTAGCTTTATCCCCTTTCTTTTACTTTTTTTTTTTTTTTTATTTCAGAATTTTTTTCCTTCATTGCTTTTAATTGCATGGGGTGTTTATTTTCAGCTATTTATTTATTTAATTTTAATTACGTGGCTTGCATATTTAAATTCTTAGATGACGAATGGTTAGGACGTTATTTTAGATACATATGTTTATGATAGTAATTAGAATTAGATCATAATCATTAATCGGTTCACTTTCCCATTATTAAAAGAAGCAAAAAAAAAAATAAATAAATAAAGTGGCTACTCTTCCTGTGTTCAACCCGTACTACATTGATCCGTACACTTGCGGTTACATTTTAAAATCTCAAACAATAAGACATCATTTTTTTTATACCCTATCTCAATAGATGGCAATATTGGATAAATTATCTCAAAATAAGTTCAACGGTAAAATTTCACACTGAAAAAATTTTGATAATGATCATAAGGGTCTTCTCCAGCCGTATAAATTGCTGAGTGCATGGCTACACGGTAAACTAACAAGTTGCCAAACCTGACATGAACATATCTGCCTTTGCAAATCCACCTTATATTGAATTCCTTCTACTGTATATACTTCATATAAATTTGCATTATTAGAATATACTTTATGGTTCCGGGACTGAGATGATTGTTTCTCCATATATTATGCGGCACTTGGAGTGAAATTACCTGTAAGCTGGAAAAACTTTATGCGATTATCATGGACCCTCATCATCATTTTAAGATGTATATTCTCAAGCATCGGTATAATTGGAAGGAATCTAGCTTGATAGATCCAACCATTAAAGGACTCTGCAATGTTTGAAGTAATCTGTCCATATGTCAATCCACGAAACTTGGATACAACCCAGTTTTCAGGGTGATTTGACTTTATCCATTGGGCAGCAGCATGGTTTATTCTATCTTACTTTGTCAATTCTTCATCTAAAGCCGCTACAGTTAGTGACTTTGCAATCTTCCAAAATTACATCCCAATTGACTTACTATATTTCTTCTGTAAGTTCTGGCATAAATTCAATTCACAGTTACCATGGGATGCACTAGGGAACTTTGTTGCAAATGAATAAGCTAATCCTTTCATATGATCAGAAATGATAGTGAGTAATTCCACCGCTATGTGGTCTCTAGCAAATCGTTCAAGTCATGTAGTCTTCTGTCATAGCATATGATTCCTCCCATGATCCATGGATGGTAGCAATACACTTTTCCTTAGCCCTCCAAGCAACCATATAACTTATATCAACTTTATACATTTACTTGATAAAAGAAACTATAATCTTTACTTTGTATTATGGATGCTCATGTAAACGGGGCATAGCAACACTAACAACCCATCTACTACCCGCTTGACGATGAGTAAGGTGAGCTAACCATTGATATGTGTGGCAATCAGTTAGTGTCTTCACTTCGAACTCTTCGCTTGGCTGAATTTTTTATGCATGTATACTCCATTTGCATCCAATAGCAGCACAACGTGCGGTAACACGTGTTTTCTCTAATTTATCAAACTATAACTCAAAGCCGACATTGATAACTGCATCAATTAGTGCTTGTCTAAACACACAAAAGCTTTCAAACACTTGGTCAACTTGTATAGAAAAATGGGCTCTGTGGGGATAAGTATCATCTACACTAACAATATCTGCTGGTGCATGTTCAAAAAGAGCATCATCTATTGAGTCATTATCGCTATCTTAGTTGACAACAGCTACTTCAGAAATGTTTGATGAATCCTCATCCCTAATTAATTAAAAAGTTTAAAAAAAAATGTAACTCTCTATAATTGGAACTTACTAAGGAGAATATCCGAACTTACCAAATGCTTTCAACACCTCTGCACAAGTTGATTGACTTTCTGTACGAAACATTGCCCTTTTCCTACATCAACATTAGAAAACAAGCATAGGACAAATATGAGAATAATACTTGTAAACTATTGATACTACTGAATGGAAAAATTACTTGATTACTCACTTATGGGTTTCTCCTTACAAAATTATCCACCAAAAGTTTCAGTTAACAGAAATACCCAAAATTAGATTTTTCTCAACAAAATTGCCCACTTAAAGTTTAAGTTAACAAAAATACCCAAAATTGAGTTTGAGTTTACAAAAATACCCACACAAAATTTCAGTAATAAAAAAATACATGATTATATGTGGAAGATGAAGACTCACTATTTTGGGTAGTTTTGTAAACCCAAACCTGATTTTGGGTATTTTTGTTAACTGAAACTTTGGGTGGGTAGTTTTGTAAACCCAAACCCAATATTGGGTATTTTTGTTAACCAAAACTTTTTATGGGTAATTTTGTAAAGAGAAACCCAAAAGTGGGTAATCATGTAATTTTACTTGTCCTGTGGACATTCAATTGTGTCATTTGATAATATACAGCCCATGTCCAATGAAAAGAGTTCTATTGGAGTTAAACTCTTCCAACTTCCATCAAATGTGAGAAGAGTTTAACTTCAATAGAACCCAAAATGTGGTAAAACTACAAGGGATGAAAACCCAAAATGTTCTCCCAAGCTCCTCAATACTTTTTAATATGGTAATATACAGTTACTCTGTCCCATAAGATTCATTTTTTTAAATGCTTTCTTAATATTTACTCCATATAGGAAAGATGCTTCTAACCTGATTCTTTTTGAAGGAGTGCCTTGGGAGTTGCGCAGCCAGTGAAAATGTTACTGTATATCGACTTGTAGTTAAGGTCTATGGGAATTAGTTCTGTCGATTGCGTCGACAAAGAGATTATGGGATTAGTCACAAATTTAACACAATAGACTCAGATAATTAATTAGCCACTAATAATGATTTGTTTCATGGAGGAGCGCAAAGGTTTATTTAGACAAACCCAAGGGATGTTGTTCCCTTGTAGCGTTGTTCCATTCTCCACTTTTATGGTGGCACGAAGCCATTGCAAAAGTGTGATTTGCAAACATCACAAGAAGCTTCAGCAGACCAAGCATGAAAAAAAAAAAAAAAAAGTGGCTCCTCTCCCTGTGTTCAACCCGTAGCTACATTGATCCGTACACTTGCGGTAACATTTTAAAATCTCAAACAATAAGACATCATTTTTTTTATACCCTATCTCAATAGATGGCAATATTGGATAAATTATCTCAAAATAAGTTCAACGGTAAAATTTCACACTGAAAAAATTTTGATAATGATCATAAGGGTCTTCTCCAGCCGTATAAATTGCTGAGTGCATGGCTACACGGTAAACTAACAAGTTGCCAAACTTGACATGAACATATCTGCCTTTGCAAATCCACCTTATATTGAATTCCTTCTACTGTATATACTTCATATAAATTTACATTATTAGAATATACTGTATGGTTCCGGTACTAAGATGATTGTTTCTCCATATATTATGCGGCACTTGGAGTGAAATTACCTGTAAGCTGGAAAAACTTTATGCGATTATCATGGAACCTCATCATCATTTTAAGATGTATATTCTCAAGCATCGGTATAATTGGAAGGAATCTAGCTTGATAGATCCAACTATTAAAGGACTCTGCAATGTTTGAAGTAATATGTCCATATGTCAATCCACGAAACTTGGATACAGCCCAGTTTTCAGGGTGATTTGACTTTATCCATTGGGCAGCAGCATGGTTTATTCTATCTTACTTTGTCAATTCTTCATCAAAAGCCGCCACAGTTAGTGACTTTGCAATCTTCCAAAATTACATCCCAATTGACTTACTATATTTCTTCTGTAAGTTCTGGCATAAATTCAATTCACAGTTACCATGGGATGCACTAGGGAACTTTGTTGCAAATGAATGAGCTAATCCTTTCATATGATCAGAAATGATAGTGAGTAATTCCACCGCTTTGTGGTCTCTAGCAAATCGTTCAAGAAAAGGGAAGAACCATTCCCAGGTGTCCTTGGACTCATTCTCAACTACTGCTATGGCAAGAGGAAAAAAAATTTCCGTCCCCATCTAAAGCCGTTGCACTCAATATTATGCCCTTGTATCTTCCCTTTGCTTGTGTCCCATCTATAAATAACAAAGGCATGCATCCACGATTGAACCCTTTGATACAAGCTGCAGACGATCGATAACACATCTTAAAACTTATGTTCTCATCACACAATACAACTGCTATACTGTCTAGATTGGCTTGCATGGTTTGAGTCATGTAGTCTTCTGTCATAGCATATGATTCCTCCCATGATCCATGGATGGTAGCAATACACTTTTCCTTAGCCCTCCAAGCAACCATATAACTTATATCAACTTTATACATTTGCTTGATAAAAGAAACTATAATCTTTACTTTGTATTATGGATGCTCATGTAAACAGGGCATAGCAACACTAACAACCCATCTACTACCCGCTTGACGACGAGTAAGGTGAGCTAACCATTGATATGTGTGGCAATCAGTTAGTGTCTTCACTTTGAACTCTTCGCTTTGCCGAATTTTTTATGCATGTATACTCCATTTGCATCCAATAGCAGCACAACGTGCGGTACAAAAGCTTTCAAACACTTAGTCAACTTGTATAGAAAAATGGGCTCTGTGGGGATAAGTAGCAGATCCTTCGTTGTCCCCATATCATCTACACTAACAATATCTGCTGGTGCATGTTCAAAAAGAGCATCATCTATTGAGTCATTATCGCTGTCTTAGTTGACAACAGCTACTTCAGAAATGTTTGATGAATCCTCATCCATAATTAATTAAAAAGTTTTTAAAAAAATGTAACTCTCTATAATTGGAACTTACTAAGGAGAATATCCGAACTTACCAAATGCTTTCAACACCTCTGCACAAGTTGATTGACTTTCTGTACGAAACATTGCCCTTTTCCTACATCAACATTAGAAAACAAGCATAGGACAAATATGAGAATAATACTTGTAAACTATTGACCATACTGAATTTTTTTACTTGTCCTGTGAACATTCAATTGTGTCATTTGATAATATACAGCCCATGTCCAATGAAAAGAGTTCTATTGGAGTTAAACTCTTCCAACTCCCATCAAATGTGAGAAGAGTTTAACTTCAATAGAACCCAAAATGTGGTAAAACTACAAGGGATGGAAACCCAAAATGTTCTCCCAAGGTACTCAATACTTTTTAATATGGTAATATACAGTTACTCTGTCCCATAAGATTCATTTTTTTAAATGCTTTCTTAATATTTACTCCATATAGGAAAGATGCTTCTAACCTGATTCTTTTTGAAGGAGTGCCTTGGGAGTTGCACAGCCAGGGAAAATGTTACTGTATATCGACTTGTAGTTAAGGTCTATGGGAATTAGCTTTGTCGATTGCGTCGACAAAGAGATTATGGGATTAGTCACAAATTTAACACAATAGACTCAGATAATTAATTAGCCACTAATTGTTTCATGGAGGAGCGCTTATTTAGACAAACCCAAGGGATGTTGTTCCCTTGCAGCGTTGTTCCATTCTCCACTTTTATGGTGGCACGAAGCCATTGCAAAAGTGTGATTTGCAAACATCACAAGAAGCTTCTGCAGACCAAGCATGAAAAAAAAAAAAAGGCATCATCTTCCAACTAATTTCCTGCCTTTATTTTAACCCTCTGCAGTTCCAAGATTTTCTGCCATGATTTTCACAGCCACTCAACACAATTTCCTTTATTATCTAAAATTTCCAACATTCAAGGCAATAAATTCTGTATTAGTCAAATTTCGGACAACATCATCATTGCTCAAGAAATTTTTATTTCCTTGAAAGGAAAAAAGGTAAGTTGGGCTTCATAGCTATTAAACTAGGTATGGCGAAAGCATATGATAAGGTCGAATGGGGTTTCCTCCTGGCCATTTTTAAATTTCTTGGTTTTGGAGATAAGTGGATTGCTATGATAAGAAAAACCTGATTAGTACCACTTCATTCTCCATTAAACTCAATGGCTCAGGAGTTGTTCATTTTGAGGCTTCTAGAGGAATCCGACAGGGATGCCGTCTCAACCCCTTCCTCTTTACCATTGTTACTGAAGCCTTATCTCGACTTTTGGCAACTTATAAAGACTTTAATTTCTTCAAAGTAATTAAGATTGTCAAGCATGCTCCCAAAATTAGTCACATTTTCTTTGCCGATGATACTTTTATTTTTTGTGTAGCCACCCATGAAGATTTAGCTACAATTAAATGTATTCTGGAGCTGTTCTCCGATTTTTCTGGTCTTACCATTAATTTTGACAAGAGTGGACTGGATTTTAGTTCCAGCATTGATGATAGCACCAAGAATTTGTTGTGTAAGGTTATTGGTATAAAGGAAATGAACAATAAGACTACCTATCTTGGGACCAATCTTTTCCATCATCGGGCCAAATCTCTATCTTTTACAAGTTTTATTGATAGAGTCAAGTGAAAACTCAGCCTACGAAAATCCAAGATGCCCTCCTTTGCTAGGAGAAGTGATGAGCACAATATTCTTAGATGACGAATGGTTAGGACGTTATTTTAGATACATATGTTTAGGACGGTAATTAGAATTAGATCACAATCATTAATTAGTTCACTTTTGCATTATTAAAAGAAATAAAAAAATAAAGTGGCTGCTCTCCCTGTGTTCGACTCATAACTACACTGATCCGTAAGCTTGCGGTTACATTTTAAATCCCAACATGCATCCCTCGGGCTAAGTAGAGAAACCTACTTGTGAGTCTCTCTCTAGCTTTCTCCCATTTCTTTTACTTTATTTTTATTTCAGCATTTTTTCCTTTATTGTTTTTTTTTTCTTAATTACGTGGGTTGTTTATTTTCAGTTATTTATTTATTTAATTTTAATTGCGTGGCTTGCATCTTTAAATTCTTAGATGACAAATGGTTAGGACGTTATTTTAGATACATATGTTTAGGACGGTAATTAGAATTAGATCACAATCATTAATTGGTTCACTTTAGTATTATTAAAAGAAATAAAAAAATAAAGTGGCTACTCTCCCTATGTTCGACCCGTAGCTACACTGATCCGTAAGCTAGCGGTTATATTTTAAATCCCAACAAGTTTTTGGCGCCGTTGCCGGGGAGACAGTTCCATATTATTTTTCGCTTTCTTTTGGTAAAATCGGAGTGCTTTGTTTGCTTTGTTTTGTTTTTCCTTTTCTTTTATTGAATTCTTGAGAAGAACAACTAGCAATAATAGTTGTATCGGTGGAGGTCGTCATGCCTCACAGTATGATAAAGACAGGTTTCACCCAGTAGCAGTACCTCAGGAATTGACCTGAGCAACCCCGGATCCCTACTGGTAAGCTCCAAAAAAATCAAAAATATCAAAAATATCATAAAAAAAAAAGTTTTGTTATCCATTCTTTTGTATTTGTCTTATTCTAGTTGTGGGTAGTTTTCTGTTACATGAGTGTTAGGTGGGTACGTAATACTAAGAATCTGTTAGAAATAAGAGATCCAACAAGTAGCGACCATATACGTTTGCACTCTTTAAAACCCTTCAATATGGGAGACCAACAGCAAAACCCTTCACCTAAATCTCTGAAAGATAGGTTCTACCCTACTAGAACAGCCCAACCTTCCTGCATAGTTCTACCACAAGCCCAGGGCAATAATTTTGAACTCAAATCTCAATACATCACTATGTTGCCCTACTTCTATGGGTTGACCTCTGAGGATGCATACCTATTTCTAAAGGAATTCGAAGAGGTATGTGTTTTAATTAAGGTCCAACAACTTTCTGATGATGTTGTTAAGCATAGGTTTATCACTTTTGCATTGAAAGACCAACCTAAGAAATGGTTGTATGGGTTACCCACAAATTCTATAACCTCATGGGAACAGTTCACAGTTGTCTTCCTTAAGAAGTTTTTCTCAACTTACAAGACCAATAAGCTTAGAAGTGATATCCTTCAGTTTAGGCAAAAGCCTAGTGAGTCATTTTCCAAATTTATGGAGAGATTCAAGGATCTACTCCAAGAATGCCCTCACCATGGCCTAAACCTATGGCATTTATGTCAAATAATTTATGAGGGTATTGATTACCCAACTAAACAAATGATAGAGTCTATGTGCCTTGAGGGATTCACATCCTTCACAGATGAAGGAAATGTATGAGAATTCTTACTTGACTTAGCTGATAAAACCCATGAGTGGGAATCAACCTAAGAGAGTGAAAGAACCATAGGAGGAAAAAGATATTTTGTGGATGGGATGGTAGCCAAAGAAGCCCATTTAGATAGCTTAATCAAGAGAATTGAAGCTATTGTTCCTAGAGAGCCATCATCAGTCAATATGGTTAAGATTTGTGCTTGGTGCCAGTCCCCTGGACATCTCATAGAAGAATGTCCTAATACCTCTGGGGGCACTTCTAATGATAGTGTTAATACCTTATACCAGAATAATCCACATAGTAACACCTACAATCCAGGATGGAGAAATCACCCAAATTTCTCTTAGAATCAGGGCAACTAAGCAGGGCCTTCCAATTTCCATAATCAAGGTCAACCTGGACTCCAAAAGCCTCCATTTGCACAACAATCTTTTTCCCAAAATACTTTTCCTAAGTCAAATGTAGGACCTCAGGCTAGTTTTCCTAGGGCCCCTCTCCTATCATCTTATCAGCAACCCCCTGGGTTTACAAACACTGGAGAGGCAAGTAGAATAAGTGACTTGAAAAAAAATATGGCCCTCCTTATGACAAGCCATCAAAATCTTACGAGAGAACTTACTCAAATTGTCTCAATTATGCGTGAGAGGGAGAAAGGAACTTTACCCAGTCAACCAGAGCCTAACCCTGGGCATCATTAGTCTATTAGTTCACAAACACCAACAAATGCACCACTGAATATAGTATAAGGCCAGACCCAACAAGGGCCCTCTAACCAATGTAATGTTTTTTATGCCCTTAGGAGTGGTAGAGAGTACTAACAGAGTGTTCCTAAATCTTCCTCATCTATTACTCATGTTAACTCTCTTTCAGTTGAGGACACAAGTGTGCCTCTTGTTTCAGGTTCGTCTGATGAACCTAAAGATTTTTATGAAACTAGAGATGATTTGGTTGAGGAAACCAAAAATGATTCTTCTGAACAAGGGCAAATCCCTAATAGTCCTTATGTTCATCCTGTCCCATTTTTTAATCGTTTAGTAAACAAAAGGAAGATTGCTTCCATGGATAAAATTTTAGAAGACTTTAAAAAGGTAGAAGTGAACATCCCTCTTTTGGATGCCATATCCAAGATCTCCGCCTATGCAAAGGTACTGAAAGATTTGTGTACTCACAAATGTATCACTAGTGTACCCAAAAAGGCGTTCTTGGTAGGTAACATTAGTTCCATAATTACTCAGCCTATAGCAGCCAAGTATAAGGATCCAGGGTGCCCTACCATATCTTATGTTATAGGCAACACCTACATTGAGCATGCCTTACTTGACCTTGGCGCAAGTGTGAATCTTTTACCTTACCATGTGTACAAATAACTTGGATTGGGAGAATTAAAAGCCACTAGAACTACTCTTCAGTTGGCAGATAAGTCTATTAAAATTCCTAAAGGGATGGTTTATGATGTCTTACTAAAGGTGGAGGAATTTATTTTTCCTGTTGATTTTATTGTGTTAGATACCAAGCCCTTCTCAACCAAAGATGAGATCCCAATAATTTTAGGAAGACCATTCTTGGCTACTAGTAATGTATTAATCAACTGCCGGAATGGTTTCCTAAGATTATCTTTTGGTAACCAAACTATTGAGTTTAACATGTTTAGGATAGGCAAGCAACCACATATGGAAGAAGAGATTAATATGATTGAGGATTTTCTGGATTTTTCTGATGATTTAATTACCAACTTTGATATAAATTTTGATTCAGAATTCTAAGAGTGTATGGATGAGTTGGATAATGATAGTGAAAATTTCTTTTCTAAAGTCTTGAGTCTTCACATACCTGTGGAGCCCTTAGGACCCCTTTCCAATTCCATTCCCAAACCTTCCATAGTTGAACCCCCTAAGCTAGATCTTAAGGAGTTGCCATCTAATTTGAGGTATGCTTTCCTAGGGCCTGACCAAACTCTTCCTGTAATAATTTCTTCAAATTTGACTTCTAACAAGGAAGAGGAGTTACTTAAAGTATTAAAAGATAATAAGGAAGCCCTAGGTTGGACCATGGTTGATATCAAGGGTATAAGCCCTTCTATTGTGTAACATCATATACATCTTATGGAGGATTCCAAACCATCCACGGAACTCCAAAGAAGAGCTAACCCAGTGATGATGGAAGCTATTAAAAAAGAGATCCTAAAGTGCTTCGATCATAGAATAATTTATCATATTTCTGACAACCAATGGGTAAGCCCAGTTCACGTAGTGCCTAAGAAGTCTGGTGTGACTATAGTTCCCAATGCCAATAATGAACTAATTCCAACTTGTGTCCAATCTGGGTGGAGAGTGTGCATAGAATATAGGAAACTTAATGTGGCAACTTGGAAGGACCACTTCCCATTGTCATTCATTGACCAGATGTTAGAGAGGTTAGTTGGACATGAATACTATTATTTTCTTGATGGATATTTTGGCTATAACCAGATCCCAATTGCTTTAGAAGACTAACATAAGACTACTTTTACATGCCCAAATGGAACATTTCTTACAGGCGTATGCCCTTTGGGCTTTGCAATGCCCCTGTTACATTCCAACGGTGCATGATGAGCATCTTTTCTGACATGGTCAAAAAATTCTTAGAAGTATTTATTGATGACTTTTCAATTCATAGGAATTCCTATTCTAAATGTCTTCATCATCTTTCTCTAGTTTTGAAAAGGTGCATATCTAAGAATTTGGTTTTGAATTGGGAGAAATGCCATTTCATGGTTAAATCTGGTATTATTTTAGGTCATGTAATATCCTAGGAGGGAATTAAGGTAGATAGAGCCAAAGTGGGTTTAATTGATAATTTACCACCTCCTCAATCTATTAAGGACGTTCGATCTTTTCTAGGGCATGTGGGCTTCTACAGAAGGTTTATTAAGAACTTTAGTCAGTTAGCCCGTCCTCTCACTTCATTACTTACCAAAGATCAAACTTTTGAGTTTTTTAAAGAGTGTCTAGAATCTTTCAAACAACTTAAGAAGGAGTTGACTGATGCACCCATTGTTCAACCACTTGTCTGGACTGAACCTTTTGAACTGATGTGTGATGCTTCAGATTTTACCATAGGAGCAATTTTGGGTCAAAGGATTAATAAGTTGTCCATTGTCATTTACTATGCTAGTAGGACATTAAATGATGCACAACTCAATTATACAACCACTGAAAAAGAATTTTTTACGGTTGTGTTTGCATTAGAAAAGTTTCGGTCTTACTTAGTTGGTTCACATGTGGTGGTGTATACTGATCATTCTGCTCTCAGATACTTAGTTCAGAAGAAGGATGCCAAAGCCCGTCTCATTAGGTGGGTTTTACTTTTGCAAGAGTTGATTTAGAAATTAGGGATAAAAAAGGAGTTGAAAACCTAGTTGCAAACCATTTATCTCAGCTTCCCAATTCCTTGACTGTCGATTCTCCAATTAATAAGAACTTTCCAGATGAACAGTTATTTACAGTGTCCAGTGAACCATGGTTTGCTGACATTGTCAACTTCTTGGTTTCAAGTGTGACTCTGGATCACTGGTCCACCTAAGATATAGGTTTTATTTCCACGTTAAGCACTTTTTCTAGGATGATCCTTATTTGTTTAAGATATGTCTAGATCAAATTATCCGACAATGTGTTCCGGATCATGAGCAACATTTTATTCTCTCTTTTGTCATAATCATGCATGTGGTGGACACTTTGGACCTAAGAAGACTGTCGCAAAGGTTCTCCAATGCGGATTTTATTAGCCCACTCTTTTTAGAGATGCTTTTGATTTTTACAAGGCTTGTCCTGCCTGCCAATCTTTTATCCATATCAATAAAAGGAACATGATGCTCCTCAACTCTATTTTGGTAGTTGAGATCTTTGATGTATGGGGCATCGATTTTATGGGACCATTCCCTAATTCCTTTGGGAATTTGTACATACTTTTGGCCGTTGATTATGTTTCTAAATTGATAGAGGTCATACCTTTTAAAACTAATGACCACAAAGTAGTGGTCCAGTTTTTAAAAGAGAATATTTTTTTTCGCTTTGGTGCACCACATGCAATAATTAGTGATAGGGATACTCATTTTTGTAATCGGCCTTTTGAGGACCTATTGAAAAAGTATGAGATCACCCATAAGTTATCTAACCCTTATCACCCCCAAACTAGTGGCCAAGTGGAGGTGTCTAATAGGCAGATCAAACAAATCTTGGAGAAAACTATTAATCCCAACCGTAAAGATTGATCCCTTAGGCTCATTGATGCCTTGTGGGCCATCGGACTGTATTCAAGACTGATCTTGGTCAGTCTCCCTACCATTTGGTGTATGAAAAGCTTGTTACTTACCAGTTGAGTTGGAGCATAAGACCTTTTGGGCTATCAAGAAGCTCAACTTTGATTTGTCTGATACAGGAATTCATCGTAGGCTCCAACTATCTGAGTTGGAGGAACTTAGGAATGAAGCCTATGAAAGTTCTAGGATTTACAAGGAAAAGACCAAAGTTTTCCATGATAAGCACATTCTGTGTAAATCTTTTGTAATTGGTGATAAGGTCTTATTGTACAACTCTCGATTGCATTTTTTTCCTGGTAAGCTTAGATCCCGATGGGATGACCCATTTATTGTCCATAATGTATATCCCCATGGGGCTGTGGAGATTTTGAATCTAGGAACAACGGTAATTTCAAAGGTTAATGGTCAGCGTTTGAAACCATTCCTTGAGTTTCTTAATACTGGTAGTGAAGAGGTCATGGATCTCCATGAACCTCTTTACACTGATGATTAACTTTTAATCAGGTATGACCTCCTTGCATTGTCTTTGTTTTTAATTCTTTCCATGCATTGAGGACATTACATGACTTAAGTGTGGGGGAGGGAAACCAATTTCTATTTTTTTCACTTTTTTTTTTTTTTTTTTGAGCTTGCTAAAGGATGAAATCCTACTTTGGATTTTAGCTAATGATCATACCATTCGGTTGCTTGATGTATGAAAATAAAAGTTTTGACTAAGGTACCCATTTTGAACATATAAAAACCCTGGTGAGAAGAAAGAAACAAGTCTGCGTCTTGAAAAATAAGAGACCCTTGTTTTATGGTGTTGGACCATATGTAAGTCCGTGGGTTCCTTGTACTTTTGATTTGGAGTTAAGACCTTCTTTTTAATTTGGCATGGGTTGATAAATGCACAATTTTGAATGAAATGTGAAATGTGGTATAAAGAAGAATAAGAGTTGATTCCCTTGGAACTAGATAGGGCATTGCGCCTCAGGAAGCGTTATATCTTGATCGAAATTCCTTAGGAGGAAACTTCTGATGGAACTCTAGCATCACTGTCTTTGTGGGCATATGCAAAAAGTGAAGCTACATAGTAACTTGGGTGTTTGGTGTTTGCTCCACCATGTCATTCAGGCCAAAAGTAGTGGAGTAAAATAGAATTTAAGCGAAAAAAAAAGAGACAAAAATGGTGCAAATGTCATTAATGCTTAGTAATATGTTTTAGTAAAAAACACTCCAACGCCTTAGTCATTGGTTCCCTATTTCTTCACAAGTGGTTTTGCCTTAAGATAAGGATATTTTGGAAGAGACGTTGTGAGTTCCAAATTAAGAAATATGCTAGCGCCTGGAATTGATCAAGGGTAATAAAAGTTCAAGTATAAGGGTCCATTGTAAGAAAAATTATCTTTGCTCTGGATCGGTATGAGCCTTACCTTTAGCCAAGGTTGAGATTTATTTATTCTGAATTTTGAGTGTATATTCACTGCAAACACCCACGAGACACAACTCGTCCACTAGGGTAACTTAGGGGTTTAAAGGCTTGTTGCACGTGCTAAATGCAACTGTGATTCCTACGAAAGTGAGTTAGGCTTTTTCTTTCATTTCTTTATTTATTTATCTTGCTCGAAAACGAGCAAAAGTCAAGTATGAGAGAATTTGATGAGCATAATATTGTGTGAAATCTTAGGGATATAAGTGTACATTTTGCCGCACTTTGAATAGTACTACTTTTATTTTTCTTATTTTTTTTAGTTTCCAAGTCTACAAGAGAAAGTTCTTAAAATGAATCAAGAACCAGTCCAAAGGTGGGATCCACTCATTGGTACCACATTCTCTCTCCTACAAAATCCTGAAGATTATTTTCTCTCCTTGCCACCTCACAAGATCTTGAAGATGCTATGTAGAAATTCCTTTCTGATTTAATCAAGATTGTAAGATATTAGTGAATATTGTAAGAAAAGAATAGAATTTGTTAATTTTGAAAATAGATTCTTTCTTTCCTCACACAATATCTCAGAGAATGAGGATTTTTACCAAGATTTAATTTAATTTTATTTCTTTCTTTTCTTAAAGAAGACTTGTAGAAGGAAGGAGGCAAGAAAAAACCCTATAAAAGCCCCTTCCTCCCCCCTCCTATTTTATTATTCCCCTTAGTTTATTTTCTATTTTATGCTTAGTTTTCTTCTCTCTCTCCCTCTCTCACTCTTTAGTTTTAGTTCTTCTCTATTTTTGCTTTAATCACTTTTGTAATAGTTTTTTATGTCAATTAATGCAAACACTCCTTTATTCTTATTCAACCTTTTATGTTTATGATTTAGCAATTGAGTTGTAATTTTTAAAGTTATAGTTCTAGGCTTAGATCTAGGTGACAAGATCACAAGCCGTGGAACATTTTTTTTTTACAAGTTCATTTTTTTTTTTTTTAAGATTTGTTTTCTCTAGTACTAGAAATTTCAAATTTGGTTTATTCCAGATCTGGTTTTTAGTATTGGTAGTATCTCAAATCACCCAAGCTTTTAAGTTCAAGCATTGATTCAAGTAAGTAGGCTCATTCAGTAGTCTTCTCTCCCCCTCTCATTCCCTCTTCTGACTACCCTTTCTTTCTTAATTTAGGATTTTGATTCTAGTCGTTACATTATTACTATCCCTTTCCCCCAAGGTTCATGGCTAGTGTATGTGTTGGCTTTGCCCCTCCTAGCCATAGAACCATCAATTTATTGCTTTTATTTTAATTGTCTCTACTTTCCTAAAACCAAGTAGAGTAACCCCTGTAAGAGTGACTTTCTAGTCAAGTAGGGAAGCTCATATTATGATGCATCCCTCAGGCTAAGTAGAGAAACCTACTTGTGAGTCTCTCTCTAACTTTCTCCCCTTTCATTTGCTTTATTTTTATTTTAACATTTTTTTCCTTTATTATTTTTTTTTAAATTGTGTGTGTTGTTTGTTTTCAGTTATTTATTTATTTAATGCCACGTATCTACACCAAAGCTTCGGATATGGCGGAGGAACCCAAACTTCTCAGTAATAGAGTCATAATAGGACTTTATTCACCTAAGGGAATATTCTCTGAGGAATCGTGGAGCGGGAAAGGAGGAGTCCTTCAACAAACCATCTCAATACCTTCAGAGGAGGAAGGACGTATCCTAGTAGGATTCTACAAGCAATAATCCTATAAGAGGAAACCTGGAAGACAGAACCAGGTAAGTAAACACATTCACGCCATTACTCTGCTAAAAATACTGTTGCACGGGTTTCTGACTTGGGCGTTGGAGGACTAATCCTGGAGCCACCTCCGGGCCTCTGCTGTCTATGCTTGTGCAGGATCGACGCTCAACCTTCCACAGATTCTAGGCCGCAATAGGAAGTAAACAAAAATACTAACTTTGATACAAATAGAGAGCTAGCCATTTCGTTCACTCATTTCTTCAGGTAATTTGTATGCCCCTATGCTTTTGTTTTTCTTCCCAACCTTTATTTTACTTTTACAGATTTTATAAAAGATTTCTAATTGGTTTATTTCCTCTGTCTTGTTCACCCTCTCTGTGAATCAATTTTGAGGGATTGTAATAGTCTAATAGCCATGAATTAGCTTACTTTTATATTAAAATAGGTGAATGTGAGTGACACAGCCGACACTAAAAGATTAGATTTCCTCTACAATTGCTTACTCATACCTCACAGAAGAAATCAAACATTGCAACTATACAACATGAGATGGATTTCTCAATCCCAAATGGTGGTGGGAGATTAAGCAGGGAGATTTGGAGATAAAAGATGTAACTCCTAAAAATATCAGGTTTCTCAAACTTATTTCAAAGGAAACAAAGGCATTTCATTTTTTATACCCAAAAAGTTAAATTTCCTATTTTATTCATACTAAGCTTACAAACCCATCTCTAGGCACTAACATGTTAACCATGACTTCACTCAATCAAAGTCTTTCTGTCACATGCTCATATACACACACAGTTGGGAAGGGATAGCAAGTTGGTTAATACATTAGACAACCAAGGAACTCTACTACCAATTAAGCAAGCAGGTATCTCCATGGCAATGATACCATTGTTTGTGTTTCAACCTCAAGTAGCTGACATTTAAATATGATACCATCATTTGTACATGTAAAAATAGAAACTTAAGAAGAGGCTATTGTAACCCCTCTAGTAGCTGACACTAAGGTGAGTTAAAGTTTCCCCTCCCACCACCCCTACCCCTTAACTTCAAATATATACCTTGACATAAGGATACTGGAGTGGTGAATTCTATTTGAATTGTTTCAAGTGAATTTGTTGGAACTCCGCCACTATTTTTGTGGCATATGGTTTCCTTTCAATTACATTATGGTATCATCAACATTCCCTTCCTTTCATCTTCTCTGCTTCCATTTATTTGATTTTTCTCTGTAAGTTTTAGCATTTTTTCTGCCATTAAACCTATAAAAAACGCCCTCACTACCTTTAGGGGCGTTTTTTTAACCTCCAGATAACCGTCACTAAATGTGGTACCACTAAAAGTATGCTTACAAGTTCAGCACAACACATTAACTCAATTACCCAATATAATTAATTAATTCACCAAGTTCATCAAAAACCCAATCTAGATGACACACCTTTCTTTCTCACACAAAAAAAGATAAGGAAAAGAAATTTTGAATCAAAATGAACTCCATATTACATAGAACCTAAAACCTCACTTAAAAATGTTTTGTCAACATGCATTTGCACGTTTGTTTTTGCTAGTCATACAAAAAGTACGTACTTCACTTCTTTGATATACTTTTTTAAAAAGACAAAAAACTATACTATCATACTAAAAGTACATACTTCACTTCTTTGGTATAAATTTTTTAAAAGACAAAAAAAAAACTATTGACATTTACAAAAAATAAATAAATAAATAAGTAAATCAAAATGACCAAAAACCCTTTTGACATCAGGAAAAAAAATCCAAAACCAAAGGGACAGAAGCCGAACGGCTCTCTTGGGCTACATTTAGTGTAATCAAATGGTCTATTGATTCAGTATTTGATTAACATTTGATTAACATCTATTTTCAATATTTATTCAGCATGAGAAGAAAAATAATCAAAAAATGAAGGGACAAAAGCCGAACGACTCTCTTGGGCTAAATTTAGTATAATTAAATGGTCTACTGTTTCAGTATTTGATTAGCATTTGATTGACATCTATTCTCTTATGCACGGTGTAAAACCAAACATTTCTCTCCCTATTTGTGGAAAAAAATTCAAAAACAAAAGGACAGAAGTTGAACGATGTGCACAGTGTTAAAGCCAAACGTTTATCTCCCTTCCTTGCAAGGGATTCATTCACATATGAGCCCTTGCCTATATATATACCAGAGAAAAGACAAAAGAGCAACTACAATAGCGATAAATTCCTCCTCTCCCCTCTGGCTCCTTCGAATTTGTTAGATAGTGCTTATTATGTTATATTGTTGCTAATATATAAAGACATGTCACCAACCAATCCATGTTATATTATTTATGCTTCCTTATCTGATTATGGCCAACGATTGAATGCTTTGTGCAGTGGAGACATTTATTGTGTGGTGCATGTTACTACAACTCAATATTTAATTGGTGCTCTCAACCTACCAGCCATCATCAATTGGTGTCATTGGTATAACAATGGTAAGGTCAGTTTCATGAAATTGTAACCTCGTTCTCCATTCCTAGCAGCAGATGTTAGTGCCATATGCATCTTCTCACTGTCTTTTTTTTTTACCCTTTCTTCTTTCTTGTAATATAGGTTGGTGGGGGGAGCTAGGTGTACCAAGGTCTGACATTTGTAACAGTAATTGGTGCAGGGCGTGACATAAAAGGGGAGAAGAATTAGGAGGTGCTTGTTGCCATGACACTTGAAATAAAAAGAACAGAAACCAACATATAGGCTTTTAAGTTTACATAATGCTGATTACTGTTTCTTGGGTCCAAGTTGCAATTTTGAATTCATTCTCTCCACTAAAGCTTTTTTACTGTTTTAAGCAATTAATTTTCATATGATTTATACTATACACCTTTGGAATGCATCAATTGATCAGTAAAACTAATGCATTTCTTATTTGCCATATATTTCTGTTAGGTAGGCTTAAAAAGCTGGGTATAACAACACACGTGCATTTGCATATGTATTTTTACTAATGATTTACAAATTGATGTCGATCCGTCCTAGTATATATATATATATATATAATGAAAAAATAGAAATGGAACCAACAACAACTCAATAATGGAATGATAAGAGTTTGCTAAGTTAACTAAGTAAATAATCAAACCAAATTAGACACAAAAGAAAAATTGAACTTTCTCTTAACGATTTGGTTTTGATTTACCATAATACCAAAGTGAAATTGGTTCAGCCTGACCGAAAACAAGACCAACTGAATTATTGACACCCCAACTACTAGTAGTGCCTCTCTCTCTCTCTCTCTCTCTCTCTCTCTCTCTCTCTCTCTCTCTCTAAATTTTGTCTTCTTTGTGAGACTAGGTTTATGAACCCTATTATGTGAGGATCGATCCGTTGCTCAAGTTCTCCGTCAATCCTTGAATGTAAGAACCCACTCATTTAAAAATGGACATCTATTCAAGTGTTATATTCCTTTGAATGCACTACAAAGTGGTAACCCTAAACTCTAGCTTTGTTTTTATTATAATACCTTAATGGCTACGAGGAACAACACATAGTAGAAATTCTGATTTGGGATTTTTCACCACTAACAAGTGGTATCAGGCCCACCCTCATGAGCATTAGGTTTTCAATTTTGATGACTTTCTTTGATGGATTTTTATGCAAACATTTAAGTTTATGAGAAAAAAAAAAAGGTTTTTTATCGGCCACTGACCAAAAGGTCCAACAGGTTTTGCAAAGTTAGCAATAGGCTGAGGGTTTGTAAGTAAACTTGGTGCATATTATGAAAATGGAATTTTTTTTTTTTTTTTTTTTTTTTTTTTGCTTGTGAGTCACAGGCAGGAAACCACCAGGTTAGGAGCCACACCCACATGAACTACCATAAGCTAGGCTACTAGCTATGTCTGTGTGCACATCCTTAACTATGAAATCACCTACAAGCACCACCACAAGGCAACATCCATAAATATCACCATGGGGAGACTCATGTAGGTGTCACCATGAGGCAACACCTATGAATTCCACCATAGGGCGACACAGGTAAGCGTAACCAAAGCACTACCCACAAGTGCCACTGTACCCCATGCAACCAACACCCAACCATATCCTACCCCCCCCCCACACTTTCTCTTTCTCTTTTGCTTTTACATAGTATAAGTTCTTGGAAATCACTAGAGATTTGCTCGTAAGCAAAAGGAAAGTTCTCGATTGGAGCCTCGATTCACAAGGGGGCAACTAATTGTCTTGATTGACAAGAGTTACTCATAATGAATTCTGATTAGGTGTTGTCAGGGATGATGAGTACTATGTATCAAAATTATTGATTTTTATGAAAATCTAACTGTAGTATAAATACTAATGTGGTTTTCTTCTTCATTAGAGGTAAAGAATATTTTAGGAGTTGCCACCTGGACAAGTGTCTAATCTCTCTTTCAAGGAAGAAAAATATCTCCAATGCAAGAATTTGGTCTGCCCAAAGGTTGGTGTGAGGATTGGCGGGGTTTCGTGGACCTGTCATTGTGAGAAGAGCGATGTAGGTTTGATAGTCTCTATCAATTGGGAGTTGCAACCTAGATTAGGGTCTATGACTCATCACTAAGTGAAATTGAAATTGAAATCTCCATAACAATTGTCTAACCACGGGTTAAGGTTCATGTCAAGTTGCGGTCCAAAAAAGGGATTAGATACCTCGGTCCACCTAATAAAAATCGAACTTCAACCTTAGGTAAGCACACATAATTATTGAATGGATCGTCTAGGTTTTTACACAAAAGCATCAATATCAGACAAGCATGAAAAAGAAAGTACGACCAAAATGTAAAGAAATAGGAAAAAATCCACATACCCGTATCCAGCTATTCTGCATAGTTAGTATACTGAAGGTAAAGCAAACATACTGTTATAAAATAGAATATGCATGATTAAACCCTAGAGTCTAACATTCAACATGTTGGAAATGGTATGCAAGAAAAAATAGAAAGAAGAGGGGTGAAATCGACATACCTCTGTCTAGTTGCTCTATAGGGTTAGCATCCAGAATGTAAAGCAGGCATGCTAGTATTATATAAAATATTACGATGAAACCCTAATCTACTATATGTGCATGGTGGAAAACTACAATACTGGATTCATGGCATGCATGCATCATATCATGAGATCTAAGTATCCTAGACATCAAAATATGGAAACTAAAATGTATATGTATTGAAAATATGATTATGACATAGGAAGACATAGCATCATAAATAATTATGGAAAAATGATGTAAACATGCCAAGAATTACATAATTGCCAGTGAATATGCAACAGCATGATATATGAGCATAGAGAAGCATTGAAGACATGTAGACATGGAGATTGGAATCATAAAGACACAAGATGATGGTTAAATATAATATACAAAGATATTGCATATGAGAAAATGAAAGTAAAGTATTCAAAGTTAGGTGCATAGGATGAAAATACCCTAGTGCACATGTGATAACATACAAATATGTAAAATATGCAAAATGTGGGGATTGGCGTCACACCCAGCTCCCGCTAGGATACCTGTTCTATATCTTTCACAGCTGCCCTTTGATCCTAATACTATTCTCCATGGTATTCATTTCCTTTTACTTTTAATCAATCTCTTAATATTCCTATTGCCTATAAAAAAATATAGTAGGATCTACACTTAGCACCTATTTCAAATGTTGTTTCCTATGACGCTCTATCTCCCTTCTGTCATGCTTTTGTATCTTCATTGTTTTTTGTTTCCATTCCTCAAACCTGATAGGAGACAATTGCAAAGCCTAGATGGAAGGATGCAATGAATGAGGAGATGAGGGCCCTTCATAAAAATGGCACATGGGACTTAGTTACTCTCCCACTACAAAAGCGACCAATTGACTACAAATGACTGTTTGTGGTAACAAAATATTGATGGAACTGTAGAACGTACAAAACAAGACTCGTTGACAAGGGTTTCACTCAAACATATAAGATTGACTACCAGAAGATTTTACCTCTATTGCTAAGATGAACACAATCAGAGTTATTATCTCTTGTATAGTGAAACTTGGCTCGTTGCCAAGGGTTTCACTCAAATTTATAGAATGTCTTTCTTCATGGTGAATTGGCAGAGGAACTGTATATAGATGTTCCACCAGGATACTCCAGTCAAGAAACCCAGGGCAAGGTGTGCACACTGAAAAGAGGTTTGTATGGATTGCAGCAATCTCCCAAGGCATGGTTTGGTTGGTTTCACAAGGCTATGATGGCAGTTGCTTCTCTTAGAGTAATGCTGATAAAACCCTATTAAATGGGTGGGTGACAAGGTTATTATCCTGATCGTTTATGTGGACGACATTGTTGTTATTGGTAATGATACAGTTGAGATCTTTAAGCTCAAGGCTTATCTTGGAAAGGAGTTTGAGTTAAAGACCTTGAGATGCTAAAGTACTTTCTTGGGATTGAGGTGGCATGATCTACTAAGGGTATTGTTCTTTCTCAGTGAAAATATACCTTGGACCTTCTCTCTGACTGGCATGCTAGGGTGTAAAGCTTCAGATACACCTATTGAGGCAAACTCCCATCTCAAAAGCAAGGAAAGTGAACCAGTTAATAAAGGTCAATATCAGAGGTTGGTTGGAAGACTCATCTTTTTATCTCGCACTTGACTAGACATAGCTTTTGTAGTTAGCCTTGTAAGTTGGTATACTCATAATCCTTACTATCATATGGAAGTTGTGTTATATATTCTTCGCTACTTGAAGATGGCTCCATAGAATGGTATTTTATTCTCCCCTTCTGATCATTTGAGGGTCGAGGCATATACTAATACTGATTGAGCAGGTCTTCCAGGCAATCGTTGTTCCACCACTGGCTACTGTACATTTGTTGGTAGCAACCTAGTTACATAATGTACTAAGAAGTAGTCAGTGGTGGCAAGATCTAGTACAGAAGCTGAGTTCGGGGCATTGTGCAGGTATTTGTGAGTTTCTTTGGATTTGAGGTCTTCTTCAAGACCTATGTATGTCTATTCAGTTTTTGATAGTTTTTTATGCTGTTATATTGTGACAATAAGTTAGCAATCAGCATTGCACATAATTCAGTCCAACATGATGCGCCAAATATGTTGATATTGACAAACATTTTATCAAGGAGAAATTAGAGCATGGCCTCATATGCATTCCTTTAATGAGAAGCGAAGATCAGTTAGCAGATATTCTTACAAAAAGACTTAATATTAAAGTTTTTCATTTTATTTTGTGGAAGTTGAGCATGTGTGATATCCATGCACCAACTTGGGGGGGAGTGTTGGAATAATGGGTTTTCCTTATGTCCCTTTTAGGGTTTTATTTCGTTATAAATAGAGATGCTTGTGCCAAGTTAGAGACACAAGTCACATTCTCCCCAAATCAACAGAATGCTACTTTTTTCTATGGTCTCATAGAAATAACATAATCTTCAAAACACAAAACCCAAATACATTCCGAACTCAAACTCCATCATTATGTTTGTGCCATTGTTTCAAATCCTTTTCTTAATCTGAATAGTTGGGCTAATTGTTTCTTATTTAAAGGAAAATATCTGTCACTCATGACCGATTACTTGATGATAGAAAATTCTGTTGAAACAGGCACACGAGATCTCCTACTTGGGGTGCAACAAGTTCTGTTGAAGGGATGGAACGTTAAGGAAGTCTGGAGCAACTCAGAAAATTTACAACACTTACTTTTTAACCTAACAACTACCTCATGGCTTTTGAGTGTAGCACCTTTATTTTTGGATGTCTATAATATTTTACAAAACTTATCATTTTGTCTCAGGCCTACAAATGAGGTAGTTGTCCTTTTGGCCAAATTTGCCTACCAAACTCTGATAAACAAATTGTCTATGTCTGTTTGTAATCCTGAAAACACTGTTCTCCCTCTTTTACTTTAATCGTAATTTTTATCTTATTTAAAAAAAAAATAATAGAAAAGAAGAGAAAAAGAAGAATGCTACTTACATTATCAACAGAATTTTAAGAGACATTCAAGTAGTGTGCTACTGATTTAGAGAGAATAGGAAAATACACTTTTTTTTGGTAGAATAGGAAAACTTTATTAATAGAGTGAGAGATAAAGCATAGGAAAACATGCAAGATTAATAGAAGATAGCGATTTCTATCAAACCCCAATTTCTATATGTATGTAGAATATACTTAATTTACTCCCCTCCCCACCCACAAAAAAAGAAGAAAGAAGAAAGATCCTCGTACAAGTCTTATAGCTTTTAGGTTGATTCTTGATCTGCAGAATAAGTCAAAACTATATCGATTTATATTCCAAAAATTTGATTAATGGATCCTTCCACTTGAAACGCTACTAAGATCATAGTAGAGTCTTAAGGAATTAATATTATTTCCTCTATCAGAATGAAAGAAAATTGAAGAGCATGACATTAGAAAAGCTACAATGTTGTTTAAAAGAGAGAAGAAACTAGTATATAACATTGTTCATCCACTTCTATCAAGTCTTGTTAGTCTAATTTACAAATAAGAAAGAAAGATTCTCTCTTCTGAGCATTGGGTGATTTTAGGGCTTAAGGCCAAGTCATTACACCTCTCTATAAACCATGGGAGTAACAGAACCATGAACACTCATCCCCTAATTTCTGTACACAAACATCAAATAACAATTGTCGGGCTCTAAGAAAATCTACTATTTTATACCCAGAAAATATTAGAGAACATAGAAATAAATAATGTCACTGTTAAGTAACTCAGGCCTCTCTACTGGTAACTGCGGTGCTTGCCAAAATCTCCCTTGTAGGGCACATCAGTTGAATGCCAGTCTCTCTTAATGTGGAAGAGAAGAAGAGGAGTTGGTTCCTTATCATCTTACTCCATGAAGAGAGCCATCCAGACAAAATGGAACTCAGGGAGGATCTAATTCCAAACCCTCCTTTATTTTTTTCCGCTCCAAGACAAGCATCACAACTCTACTACTGTGATAATCCGGATGCCACTGTCTCTGATCCACGCGCCCAACAATGAAGTCCTTCAATGCAGCATCCAAAAAATATTCAAGAACAACATCTACAAGAGAAATTTCATTTTAAAAAAAATATATATGCAAGAGAAAAAGAATAAAGATGGTCTCAGGACCTCAAAAACAAAAAGAGGAAAGATTCTAATTCACAAACCATTTCGTAGTTCTCCAGTCAATATAATTGTTGTCTGAATTCCACATAGTTTCTTTAGTGTTGCCAGCAGATCTGTTACTGCACCTTCACTGTAGATGACATCTGACCCAAGTACTGAAACATAGAATAATAATGCTAATAAGATTAGACTTCACAAATTATCATGTTCACTTTAAACCTAAACCAGAAAGAAAGAAATTTTGTACTTCCAAGTCAAATTTCATAAACTCTGTGAAACACCTCGTCCCAATGGCAGAGTCAAGTTTAACAATCGTCGCTGGTTTTCAAATTGACCAATAATGAAGATAGGTTCACCATCTTCTCAATGCAACAAATGTTGTAGTGGCAAGACTAGCCCCCACCCCCCCCCCCCTGCCTCCATCCTTTCTTGGTCCACCACGGAGATCACCCAACCCAGAAGTTAAACTGATTGGAAGCTTCATGCAGTTTATCACATTCTTTTCAATTAGAAGAAAAGACATTGCACTGCAGTCGTGAAGTGTACAGTGGATGGTAACGGTTAATTAAAATTGAAGACTTTACGAAGTTCCTCTTTCCAATGCAGAGTCAAGTTTAATCATCACTGGTTTTGAAGTGGATCAATTACCCCCCCCCCCTCTTCTTCTTCTCTTTCTTCTTTCTTGGTCTAGCAAGGAGATCACCCAATCCAGGAGTTAACCTGATTGGAAGTCTTGTGCAGTTTATCAGATTCTTTTCAATTAGCAGAAAAGGCATTGCAATGCAGTCATGAACCGTAAAGTAGATTTTAAAGGTCAATTGAATCAAATATGTATGACTTGAATCCTCACAAACCCCCAACCCCCTCCCTCTCCCCCCAGGTTAAAAAAGATAAAGAAATGACATGCATGGGTGCAGAACTTCAAAGTAGGATCCCAATTCGTGGGTTCCTATAATGAGAGCCTACCTTATTCCAATTCACTCATCTTGCTTTGAGTATTCCTGTTTCATGCTTTAAATATTTGTAGAATTGCGACCACAAAATTAAAACTTGTGGATAAAAAGATAATGATTTTTTTTTTTTTTTTTTTTTTGATAATCAAGGATGATGTTCTTAATACTTTGGAATTAAAATGAAATTATCAGAAAACAGAATAACCTACAAGACTTGATCTTCAAAGTTTTCTGTTTTCCCTATTAGAGTTTTAAAATATCATATCACAAAATCTTATGAATTAGAATTTAACTTAACCTTTCTAACATTTATACGGTTTTAAACAAAATTTAATACAAACAACACTATATGATATCTCAATCCTACTGCAATCCAACAAGAGGAAACAAAATATATCATTGTAGCATCCAACATTTGATATCAAAATCAATAGCTTGACCACAATATGTAAACCCCAAGAGGGTTGCTCAGTTGGCAAAGACCAACACCAGGCTTAACCATCAAAATAAATAAAATAATTCAATCTATATAACTTGCAAGGTGTAGAGGAAGGAGAGACAATTACCATAATCAGGAAGAGGATCAGTTAACTCTGAGTCTAGATCATCTCCCCATATGAGCTCCCTCACAGTTGCAGAACCCAGCACATCATTTTCTGTCACATTATTTTCAATGTTCTTCTTTAGCAATCTCAGTCGATCCGGAAGATCGGTAAGAACAATCACAGCACCCAGAAGAGCAGCAACACAGCTGCAAACAGAGTAGAATCAAATAACCATTAATATTAGAAAAGAAAAGTTTGGTTAAGTTCAATACAAATATAATGAGATAAATTAGGAAAGTAATTTTCATCTTGAACAGATGAACAATTTGATACACATTGCCCACTAGATATGATTTAAAAGTTGACAAAATGAGATTGTAATACCCTACTAGTCCACAGCCAGCTCCCAATTCAACAACCTTCTTGCCTCGAAGAAGAAGCCCCCCTGAGTCCACCGCATGCTCCAAGAACTTCCCTAAAATAATCCCACTGTCCCACATCACTGCCCCAGTTACTCCTGGTGTGCTCTAAAATTTCATAGCCAAAAAAATTAAAAAGGAAAAAAGTGAGAAAATTAAGAATTGTTAAAATTTCTCAATAGATTTTATTAAGAATTATCACATCAACCAAATTGAATTAAAAAAAAAATCCAATGGCAGCAGAAAACAACTACCCATTAAAAACCTTATCATCTTCATCCAAGCGTTGAGCTAATCATCTGGATTTGGCCACTTGAATCCATCCGGGTATTGGGTATTTGCTATAGTTCATGGGTTTATTAAATTCTTAAATAGTAATCATCCTCTGATTCAAAAACTCAAAAAGTTCTCAGGAATACAGCACAGGAAAGAACTAGAGCCAAAGGAGTAAAAGCAGTGGAAAAGGGGAAATAAAGCGTTGGAATTTAAAGTATACCATGGATGAAGGTGACTGAGAGATGATGAGACGGTGACCACAAGCCTCCAATTCGAGCTTCAGAGAAGATTGGAAGACAAAGGCGTTTTGCTTGGATAGAGTTGGTTGTTGAATCGCCCACAACAGCAAGATCTCCTCGGACGAATCCCGAACGAGTCGAACCGGCTCCCCATAAGAACCTATAGTGACCAGAGTCTCAACTTCTTCTCCATCGGAGACCGCCGTCACCGAGTCCTCCATGTCGTACACCTCTCAGGCAAGGGGTATCAACCGATCGGTCTCAGCCGTTTTCGGTCAGTCTCAATCGGGCAACGGCGTTTAAGATGTTGCACCGTTCCCAACCGGCTGTGTTACCAGGCTTTCAGATGCCGGGTTAGAAGGCAGCGTGGCCTCTACACGCCACACACTGGGAGGGGAAAAACAATACCCTCCCCCTATGAAAAACGGAATTCTTACCCCAGCTGATGCTTCTATGTGTATTCCCATTGGGCTTTGCATTAGTGCATGGGCCACACTGCTTTTAAGGAATCCTATATAGGGAGAAGAACTTTGTCCATCTTGCGTTCCCACGCCCACACATAGCCTTTGTTTTCAGGGGGCTGTAAAAAGATGCCTCTACCCTCTTAAAACGGGGCCTATGTGTGGGCATGGGGAATGCTAGACGGAAAGAGTTCCTTTTATATATATATATGGGAAAAAGAACTCTACCAATTTGGTGTAGGAAACGCAAAAGACCAAGATGCCCCCTTGTGTGCACTAATGATGCTTTTGTGTGTCCTCCCATTGGCTTGTGTGGCACAAGAGCCACACAGATGGTGTGGGCGCAAAAAGAACCCTGCCAATCTAGTGTAGGAAATGCCTAGACTGGTATAAGTGTGAAAAGACCAAGATGTCCCATTGTGTGCACTGTTGATGCTCCTGTGTGCTCCCATTGGCTTGCATGTCAGCATAGGAGCCACCCAAATGCTCAAGGTTCCTTTGCCCTATATAATTAAAGGAGAAAAATTTCCAAGTGGGAATGTGGCCCCCTATGCCAACACTACTAACAATGAGAACGCACGGGTGGGCATAGACCAGGGAGCGTGGTGTCATTTTGCCACCCCCTATGTCTAGGTGCAAGGGCGTGCTCCCGGTAAAAAATCTTGCCCATAATTATAAATTATACCATTATACAACTAAGTGTAGTCCTAATTCATGGCAAATCTTTCATTGGAAAAAAATCCTCCTCACTCGAAAAAATATCTTTATACCTTTAGAAGTATAAGACTAAGATTATTGAGAAGGCCAAATATGTAAATACAATTTTATTTTTTAGAAACATGAAAAATCCCTTCGACTCACATAATCCGTGAATCCTGTATAGAAAGGAAGAAGAGATAGTAGGGGGAATAGGGACTACAGGAAATTGTAGAATATGGGAATGGATGTTATGTTTGGTTACAACTTGCAAGGAAAATTTAAAGGGAAAGGAAGTAAATTTTCAAACTAAAAAAGTAACTTTTGTAATCATTATCCTATGTGGTTTGTTGGTTGTATAAACTAAGGGTGCCAATTCTGAGCCAGCAACGGTAGGCTCGATCGAGTCCAACACATTTACGGCCTAACCTGGACCGTCCCATTTAATGAATGTGTCGGGCTTTATTAAACGGACGATCAAGTTGCAAGTTACTAGCCCATTGGGTGCCCCGACTGAACCGACACATTTATATGGCCGACTTGAACCGACTGGTTGTAGCCCGATCCAATCAACCCCCTTTAATACTATAAAAAATTTATTTTTTGCCACTACTAGTAAGAAACAAATTAAGCTTTCTTACCCTTTGCTTTGTAATAGGATTTGATTTAATTATGCTTTATTTTATAAGTTATAAATGTCATAATCTCTTCTTTTTCTTTGTAAGAACAACCATAATCTCATATCATTTCTCTTTTTTATTAAAGATTTGCCTCATATATTTCTGGACATTCAACCAACTTAAGAAAAGAATTTTAGAATAGGCACGTTTAAAGCCCGTCTAGACTTACATGGTCTATAACCCCTTTAAGACTTGTGTTAAGGAAGTCTGATTAAAACCCAACATTGACCAGCCCGATTATAAATCATACCATGGCCCCCAAAACTAGGCCCGTTTACTTAAACGGGCGTTCATGATGCAAGGCTTCCAAGTGGTCAAGCCCGATTATGCCCGATCGAGACCATCCCTGCGTGACCGATTGACACCCCTAGTATAAACTACTTAATTTTTTACCATATTTAGTAATGATATATTTTACATGTAATATTTATTTTACATTTGACCGAGTATAGAATGATTTCAAATTAGTGACAAATCTTGTGTTTTGTATGGTCGATTTCCCGAATCTATGCATCATTTGTCTATTTCCTGTGACACGGTGAATCGAACTTGTTTTGTGGGACCCACTGTACTGCAACTTCACCGCATTCCAAGTTCTTCTTTTATCGAGGTGGTTAATTATCTATTTCGATCCCTTATTGCAAACAAAGTAGAAGCAAATTGGTGCCTTAGTACAAATCGAGTTTTGATGAATGGAAAGACTTTTGATGCTATGCTTGTGATTAGAAATGTGAATCATTGGATTTCTGATATGCGATTTATCCAGATTTGGTTATTGAAAGCATCTCTTTTTGAAGATCTCTAAAGCTTTTTTTTTTTTTTTTTTTTTAACTTAACCCTATTTTTGTTTGTGCTCTTAACCCTATCTTGGTCTGTGCCAGTGTTACTAACTACTTGTCAGCATATTCGGGTTGGACCCATGGAATTTTTTTTTGATATCAGCACCTGAACTATTCCAGGCAAACAAATGGTGTGGACTGAAGCTACTAGTATTCTCAATGGGCTAAATTCAGCCTCTAGTTCAAGTTGGAATATCATTGAAGTATGGTTTATAACAGAGGAGCTACTTAACTTATTCCCTACCTGACCAACAGCCATTGGCCGTCGCACTCTTTAACAATTTTTTTGGAGATCTAAACTAAATATAGGAATATTTCCTTCTTTGTCATGTAAATTGGATGTCTTCTCAAGCAACTATCTTAATGCGCACCTATGCATTTAGAGCTTTGGAACACCATACTAAATGATGTAATATGTAATGTAGGAAATTGTTGGTACCAAAATTTAAAAACGCATACCGACGTGGCAATCCATGCGTGAGAGAGGAACGTGGACTGGCCGAAAGGTTTAAGGAGAGCGCTACCCACAGAGGCATGATATTCGCACGTGGAGGCAGTTGAGAACGTGTGCATGAAGGAACTATGGTCATGGGGGGACAGGTGTCACAACCACATTAGGAGACCAGTTTAGTTGGGGGTAGTGAACTAATGGCATACGTGGAGAGACAATTGAATCCACAAGCTATTTAAGGCAAAAGAAGTAGGCCAGAAAAGAGGAATCAACAAATCATATGAAAGCTATCAGCAATGCAAATCTCTTATCCGTTTTATTTTCATTCCCTAGAGTTAAATATAGCTTAGAATTCATTGTTTTACTTTAAGTTTCCCTTCATAATGTCCATTTATTGGACCCTAGTACCTTGCATTCGAAATTTCCCTTAAGAAATATACCATTTGTTTTATTCCTTTGATCCATTGGTGGTTTGTCTTGTCAAAGTCTCTGGGGCAATTGGGGCAAGAGGAGAGCTCAAATCGATTGATTGAGGTCAGATTTACTAGTGAATCCGGTTAGGAAGGATTCTTGCATGCCCAACACTCACCAGCACGATCAGTTGACCGTAATATACCAGGGGAGAATTTCGTGCCAACAGAAATAGAGCCGCTTGCAACCCTGCTGCTAATAGAATGGACCTACACTGTGTACTGTAGCAGGCCAGATGATCAGTAAATCAGCTAGAGAAGAATGCCTAACATTACATTCCCCTCTACGACATGAAGGAGCACACTTTGAAAGAGGAAAGTGATAGAGAATTACACTTCTAGCAGCCTTTGTTTCCATTTCCCCACTCCCAACAGTAGCTCTTATTTGTTGGAAGCCTTCCAAACAATAATGTCGAGTCGATGCAACCTCGGCTGAAAGTGGCTTAGTTCCATATCCATAGTTGTCATTAAGAAAAGCTAACCTTATAGTACAGACTACAAAGAAGAACCCTCATTTTGGTTGCTGTAAGATTAGGATTTTCTAACATAGTCCAACGAATCACAAATGGTTACTTGAGGAAATTGAGGCATGGCATACATCTCTCAGTAGCATCCAAACATGTTTTGCGATGGTACACAGTATACGGTTCATGGTTTTAAGTATCTCCGATACTGATACGATACCCTCCGATACGTATCTTAAATTTAGCCGACCGATACGATACACATCGATACGATACATGAAATTTTTAAAATCCTTTGGTAGCGATATATATCTTACAATACATACCGATATGCATTAATATACCACCAATACACATCGATACGATACAATATGCCTCGATACGACTATGAAAATTATAAAATTGAGGTAAAATATACGTTTCGATATGTATTGGTACGTATCAATGAATATCGGTATGTATCGACCGGTACGTATCGATATATATTGGCACGTATCGGTGAGTATCGATATATATCGGTACGTATCGGTGAGTATCGATACGTATCGGTGAGTATCGGTATGTACCGATACAGTGTGCTATGGTCATATAATGGCCAAGATGGGTAACTTTTCAGAAAAACACGATTTTTTGAAGGGTTTTTGTTCCAAAGTTGCTGTCAGCCATATTTCTCTCCAACTAAAGTGGAAATCAAGATTGGGAATAAAGATTTTATATTTATGGGACAACTACAAACCTTGAATTCTTAGTACGATACCCTCAATTTAGTGTTTATGCATAATACATGTTATCAATAGCTTTTTTTAACAAATTCTTTATGCAAAAGTGTTTAAAAAAAAATGTTTCCTATCCATTTATGTGTGTATCTTTAGCGTATCTTAGTGTATCTCCGATACGATACGATACTGTCCGATATGTATCTTAATTTTGGCCGACCGATGCAGCGACCGATACCGATACTTTAATCCTTGATACGGTTACAGTACGCATAAGAGGTGAGAGATATACAATACATCGTTCTTTTCTTACACACCAGCAGGCACAGAATCATACCAACAAGAAAAGCTTAGACAAGGGATGCCCACATATACATCCTTAAACCAGAAGGCAAATGCATGGAGCCTGGGACAGAACACCCTAATATTAATAAAACCAAAATGGGAGGAACACTGGGAAAGTGACTTGTTTATCGTTATATTACTTCCCAAGCATGGAGGAATTCAGGAAAGATATAGCAGTAATACATTGGATGATAAAGATCACAAAGGCAAACAATATTTCCAGGCAAGAGGTAATCTCCGCTAGTCAATGTTGGGTGCCAGAGATACACAAGTAGAGTGTACATGGATGGGGGCCTTAAGCATATGCCTTTCCATGCCGGGATTACAGTGTTAAAAATGATCAGATCTACAGAACTGCAGGCATAACTCTATCTCAGGTGTCGGTATACCAAAGCAATTCGGTTTGTCTATTATTATAGATATTAACTAATGTCATCCTTGAACATATCAATACATCCTGATAGGTTAACAACCTATAAAAAATGTACGATGGAAATTGAAGAGCAATCATCCAATAAGTCAGCTTCCCATTGTAAACCCAACAAATTTAAAGAGCATTCACCCCAACACACACCCCCCCCCCCCCAAAAAAAAAAAAAAAAAAAAAAAAAAGAAATGTAGCCAGTTGAATGTGTACCATGACAAGCATCTATAACACAATCAGAAGGTTCACTAAAAAATCTTTACATTCGCACAGCTGAACACATGCATTCTGCATGACATACGGCAATCTCAGTCTTAGTATGGTACACTTATCTAGGTAAATACAAAAATAAATGGAAGGGAAAGAAAACTAGGTAAGCAGTTAGGACCAACAACTAACAGTGTCTGTAACTCAACTCAGCCTTATCCCAACTAAATGGGGTCAGCTATAACAGTGTCTTTACTATACAACAAACATATCAAAAGCTGCAAGCAAATCCAAAGAAGCACCAGCAAATATCAAGCCGTCAAAAATTAAGATCCACCTGCAAGTAAATGCATTGAAGGCTTCTTCGTTATTAAATCTCTCTTCTCCTCCCATCAACAACAAGGAATCGCCAAACTTCTGATATAATTTTACCAGTGACAAACACATCCCTTGCTCATAAGAAATATGGCACTCCTGTCCTTGGGCCCCTCATCTGGTTGTTCTCTTCTGTTTCAGTGAAAAACTTCACTTCTCTCTCCTATTACAGTCGACAAAAGAGAAGAGCATCAGCAAAAGATCATGACTTTCTGCATAAAAAATTGTCAGACCTCAAGTTCATGCTTTTCAAAAAGTATCAAATCGTTGGTAGGCCTGAGCTTGAACTAAAAACGATCAGAGTTAAATTGTACATCAAAAACCATAGGTAGAATGCTCACATGCCAAGATTTGGTATTAGTATTCCAAAAATTTCCTAAATCCCTAGTGTCAGTCCCCACTTCCTCCACCTGGCATCTGATCTCCTTTGCCTTCTTCAGTCTAGATAGTAAAGCCCTTGAGCTTGCCTCAATGTGGTCTCCTATCAGCACATAGTTAGACAAAAAAGAAAAATAAGTGTTTTGGCTGAATAAACAACTGGCCCATCCCGTCATTCCTGAAGCTTTGCTAGTAAAAGTTGAACAAATCAGAATAGTATTATTTGATTCTAGTTGTGGAATAAGTCTAGCAGGAGAGAGGTGGTGTCCTCAGTATAAGATTGCAAGTAACATGATTCATTTAACCTATGGTTATGTTACCTCTATATATTGGATTAAAGTAGATTTTGTTGGTATCATTTGACATAGATGCAAGAACCCAGCCTAACCCAGCCTGCCCTGAGGACAGATTAGGATTGATTTTTTTCAGACCTTGGCATGGTTGGGCCTCACTCAGGCCCAATCAAGGGGATACAGGGTTAGGTTAGGATTTTCAAAAACCTAGCCCATGTGCACCCCTAACTAAAACATGGAGAATCTAAATACATATTTTACCCTTATAACTTCTTAAAAGCCTAGTCTTTGAGAACCGCACCATCAGGCAGCCCATACCTACTCTCACTCACTGGCACCTCCGACAGTTTTGTCCCCAACACCGATGCTTGCACCTTTCATGACGAACCCCGCTCCCCCTGCCACATCGTCTCTTACTCTTGCTCTCATTCCTGCTCTGGTATCGAAATTGCCTGAGTTGGTTCCCTTTCCCTCAGCAACCCCCATCCCAATCCTTCAAGCATAAACTTTTTCTCTTTCTCTGTTGCTGAAATTAGACATAAAGAAAATAATGTTAATGGCAACTATGATACATTGTTACCCACGTGAAGGCCACATATAATATCCATATCCTTGAAACTTTTGCATACAGACCGCATAATGGTTCGCAATTCGTCTATGGTTTTACTCCCCATCTAATAAATCTCTTCTCTAAACCATAATTTAAATTAAAAATTAGTTGCAATATATATTATCCAGGAAAGTAAAATCATGAATCTGAAATGCCAAACTAGTGATTTTAAATGAAAACAAAACACCAATCCGGCAAGCAGTACTAAAGAAAAAAGGATGTTATCGTTTTAATTGAGAATGAAAATATTAGCCATTAAAGTGATTGTTATTGATTCAATGGAACCATCAATTGAGAAGCAAACATTAATCATTAAACTTTTTATGGCAAGAAATCATCCTAGGCTTTCCGTATAATCATTGCAGAGGAACAAACAAAAGAGAGTGAGCATCGGGTTGATCCGGCTGTGGACTCTCCGATACCTAAGTCATATCTCTTTGCAAACAATGGTTCCTGTAAGAATGGAAAAGATTTCAATCCTTGTGAAGGGGACTTATATGGGTATTTATAGCTATAGAGTGACGGCAGTTGAGAGTCCCAATTAGGCAAGTCTACTAATCCTGGTAGAAGACCGAGTATTGTATGAGTTATATTTGGAGAATGCGTAGAAGGTAGTTATTAAAATTGTAGGAACCTTCTACATCCCACTCGATTAGGGAATCACCTTCATTTTAGGGACGATTAGGAGTCCTTGTAGGTGATATTTCCTTATGAGGATAGATTTACTCTTTGCTTGGAGGTTACGTATTTGATAAGGAGTGAGTTTCCTTATAATGAGCAAGTTTCCTTTATCCAAGGTTTCTCCGAGTGATGGTGGATTCTCTTGGTAATATTCCACAATCGGGCATTTCCCGAGCATCCACGAGTAGCTCTATCACCTATTATGCCTATGACCGAGCCTGCGAGCCACAGATGATGATCTGGTGATGACTGATCCATAAGCCAATCCCGGTTCACTTTCTTGACTTCTAAGTTGGGTCTTGTGGTTCGACTTTGGGCTTGCTTCACCTAGGACCATTTCCACGTGTCTGGCTAGTAATGGTGCGTACACTTTTACCATAACAGAAATGCCCCCCACTCTTGCCGAGCCATGAGAGATTGTAGGAGTAGTAGATTACCTTTGAATAAGTAACAAACTGAGCATTCAAGTGGCCGAAATGGTCCTAGGCTTGATAGTAACTATAAGTGACCATCGTAAGTTGCCTAGCTACTAGAGGTGGTTATCACCCTTTTATGTCAGCTATATCTTATCTGAGTGGCAATCTTTTTTTCCATGTGATGGTTTCCCTTCCTTTTAGCATCTGAATTGGTGCCATGGTGGAGGGAGAAGAAACGACATCCCCCCATCTGCCTTTTAGGTTTTGAAGTCTTTGACACCTTTGTCATTAATGCTACACCAATTTTCCAAACCAAGCAACAACCTTTCACTAATTGATAGATACGTTATTGATGGGTAGATGAATGAGGATATCCAATGTCATATATCACACCGTTGGTTGAGAAATGAGGAGCCTAACCATTACACCTACTCAGTTCGAATCCCATGCCTCTCCGTCAAGGGTGTCAGTCTTGGGTTGGCATTTGATGCACCTCCAGTTCCTTGTGGGCTTATATAACCCATCTTCTCTCTTCTTCTTCTTCGTCCTCATCTCCGTCTTCACTGATTGTCTATAGCCTGTTGTTTGCTCTATGAGCATTCTTAGGACCATGTTGTCAGCGTTTTCAATATGTTCCTCTCAATTCGTGACCATTTTTGGCATTGCACCAATCTGTTAGTGCTTGTTGGTCTTCATCCTCCTCTAGGATGTAGTTTGCTACTTGTCTCTTTACTTTCCGTTCTTCCACTTGATCTTCTAATAGGGTGTTATCCCTCCGGTACTTGATAATGGGGTCTATCCAACTTGGACCTTCTTTATTACAACAAACTTCATCCTACTTATGGCTCCATAATACTTCTATATATATCGTGCCACCTATTGTTGGGACCAGTGCACATGGGGGCTCTGGTATTGGGCGTTGCACCGGTGGCCCAAAGTCTCTGCCCAGATCCCGGCTCGAACCGCTATCGCGCTGGCTGGACATTAAGGAAATAAAGTTGCACCTTCTCCACAAGTCCGGGCTTTTGGATGACTGGCAAGCGCTTGATCCTACAAGTGGTATCAGAGCAGGTGGTCGCCCAACACCTATAACTTCAAAATCCCCTATATCCAATCGGACAGAACATATATTGATGCATTTTTCGGCTCTGGGGACTTTTCATGATCTCAAACTTGGTAAACCAAGCAACCAGGTCCTTCACCTTTTTGAGGTAGCTCATCATTTTACCTTCCCTCGCTTCATACTCATCGTTCACCTAGTTGATGATTAGCTATGAGTCATTATGGACAAGTAGCTCATTCACTTATACCGCTTGAGTGACTCAAAGTCCTGCTACCAGAGCTCGTACTCAGCTTCGTTGTTCGTGGCAGGGAATCCAAACTGCAGGGCATATTGAATCTAGAATCCTTCAGGGCTTGTTAGATCAAGTCAACTCCACTCCCGGTCATGTCGCTTAACCCATCGACGTACAATGTCCATGTCCTTAGGGGGGAGCACTTTCTTTCTCGGTTAATGATCAGCCACAAAGTTTTCTAAGGCTTGACCTTTAATGGTGGTTTTTCGTCAGTAATTTGAGTCATGCTCACTCAACTTTACCGACAAACTAACCAACCGACCAGACATGCTTGCTTGTGAAGGATCTTCTTTAGTGGTGATTGGTGAGGACTGATATTGTATGGGCTTGAAATATGGCCTCAGTTTCCAAGTGACGATGACTAGCATGAAGGTTAGTTTTTGTGGGCATATATCTCATCTTAGTTTCCAAGAGAATGTGTCTGTCGTAGTAGATTGACCTTTGTTGCTTCTCTTGTTCTTTGGCCAGGGCTGCATTGACAACTACTAATGACACTCGTAGGTAGATGTGTAGCTCGTTGTGACACATTGGTCTAACACAACCCTTTTGTTTACTATTCAGATAAAGAGCTGGAACTGAGAAGCACCATTATAGGATGGTTGCACTGGTGGAGCGCAAGGACGCCAAGGATGACCCTAATTGCTAGTGCACCTCCTGCTAGTTTTACTAGAAAACTTTCCATGACCAAGGACCCATAGGTAATTTAGGAAAATGACCAAACTTCTAAAATCTATGTAACCTAAGTGACTAACTACATCATTCCTAAGATAATTAGTGTGTCCATGTGTTGCATGCATGAAATCTACACCTAGAACACTAAGGTTTACATGTGAAATCTACGCCTAGAACACTAGTCTTAAAATGTAAGCCTACCTAAAATTGGAAAACCATGAGGTGGGTGTGTGATCAACACCTGTAGACACCAAATTTTGTCACCCCCCTCCCTCGGCAATGATGACAATATGAAGAATTAGGACATTTTAGACTTGGAGAATTTTCAAGCTTAGAGTAGAAAATGATCATTTTCCCCCTATAAACTTTCAAGAGAAAATGTTTTCAAAAATTAGAATTTGATGTTGTGGATTATTGTTGTTTGTCCCCTCAAGTCGGATATTACACTTTGATGCGAGAACTATGCGAATCGACACCCGATTCTCTCTTTCATTATATGATCTGGGTCCCTACTTTATACATATTTTCGTAAAGGTTCCCGGTCGAGACTACAATCGTGTCGAATTCTGATTAACGGTTTAAAAGATATGACCCCCGAAAGTTGACTCCATAGTTCGATATCAGATTCCATTCCGAGCAACCAAGGAGTGCCACATGGCGTCCAAACCCCTTTGTCCAAAAGCAAGTCTTTTTGGACAATTCTCTCCAGTTTTTTAGTCCCACATTGAAAATAAGAGAGAATTGTCTCAAGTCCCAAGGCTATAAGTATAGCCCTTGCTCTCTTCCAAAAAGGGAGGAGAAAAAATTAAGAATTTGGGAGAGAGGATGGCCCCATTAAGGTTTTGGCTAACTTCTTCCCTCTAAATTCAAATATTCTCCAAGTTTAAAAGTTTAACACATTAATCCTTCCTTGAGCCGGGAGATCTAGTCCGGTTCGGTTCGATTTGGGGCTTGAAGCACAAGGGTTATCTCCCCTTGTTTCTTGATTAAAGCCGGGTTTAAGGTATTTTTCTTCTCCTAATTGCAATTTAGAACTAGTTTATCTAATTTAATAGATTAGGTTCTAATTTATTAATGATTGGTTCATTTGGATTAATTAGGTTTAATTAGTTTCAATTTGGTTTAATATGGTTTATTAGATGTAACCCGATTCAATTAGGTGTATTTAGGTCTTTTGGTTCAATTAAATATGATTTTTGTTTAATTGGTTTAATTAGTTTCATTTTAGTTTTATCCGGTTCAATTAGATGTAATTAGGTTCATTCATACTTAATTTTTTTTTGGTTTGTTTGAATCTAAATTGATTTTGAATTTACATTTGGCTTTATGATTCTACTTAATTGTTAATTGTTTTATCCTTTAGATCTCGGCCCTTGGATTAGGATCCAAGAATCTTAATCCTTTCTCCCTTTTCTTTATCTCTTCTTCTATCTCTTCTTCCTTCTTTTCCCTATAGTAGAAAATCAGCAACCTCCCTCCTCTTCTCCTCCTTCCCTTCTCCATGGCTGCCACCTCCCACTTCTTCTTCTTCTTTTTCTTCTTCTTCTTCTTCTTCTTCTTCTTCTTCTTCTTCTTCTTCTTCTTCTTCTTCTTCTCATTTTCTCTTTCTCTTCTATTCCTTGCTACTGAATCCATAAACCTACAACTTCTTTCTCTTCTTCTTCTTCTCATTTTCTCCTTCTCTTCTGTTCCTTGCTGCTGAATCCATAAACCTGCAACTTTTTTCTCTTCTTCTTCTTCTTCTCATCTTCTCCTTCTCTTCTGTTCCTTGCTGTTGAATCCATAAACCTGCAACTTCTTTCTTCTTCTTCTTCTTCTTCTTCTTCTTCTTCTTCTTCTTCTTCTTCTTCTCATCTTCTCCTTCATCCTCTCCTCTTCTTCCCCTACTTTCTCCATAACTGAAATCATCCCCTACTTCTGCCCACTTACCTTTTTTCATAACCAAAATTTGAACCACTACAGCTCCCATCTTCTTCCTTTGCCAAAATCCATCTCTAGCCCATTGTCTTCTCTTCTTCTTCCTATTTTATTTTCTTATTTTTTGTTATTTCTTTAATTTGCTGATTAGATAGTCCATATTTGTAATACCCACAACCTGTTATTTCATTTCTATTTTCTGTGTGGAATCTTCCCCTCCTTTCGTTCTTTATTTTTATTTTATCCATTTTGGTTTGATTTCAGGTCTGTAATGTATCCGGCCCTAAAATTTGGGGTTGGGATTCCCCTAATTTTAAACTTTAAAATCAAATGATTTTCTTTTAATTCCCTTTTAATAAAGTATGGGACGTAGTCTAGGGCGCATGTTAGCAAGGGCATGGCTGGCCCCCCTCAAACCGGCTCGTAGCATTAGGTGCGTATTGGGGATTTAGGTTTTCCTACTATCTCATATCTTTTGCACTCCAACCCTCACTCGCATTAATGTAGTACTAATCTAGATTGATTAAAGTAACGTAGTTAACGTAATTATTCATTTCAACTGTTGTTTATTTAATTGTGGTTTGTTAATTTAGCTTTTTAAATCATTGCATTTGATTTCTTCATTCAATTCAATTTATTAAACTTGTGTAATTACCAATCTTTTTCCCTCTAGTGGTTTGTTTATTTTAATCAATCAACTAATTAGTTATTTAATGTAGGATAATTAACTAGATTAATTAGTTAAAATATTCTCTTCTCATTAGCTTAACTAGGGTTTTGAAAAATGTTTAACTCATCTTAGGATTAGCTCAAGGTAAACATAATTAGTCCAATTAGGTTTCATAATTAATTTAATTAAACCTTAGGTTTAGTTTAATCCTCCTATACTAGATTAGGTAGATTAGTAAAAATGCATTCATTTAATGTAATTAATCCATTTCACTTTTATAAATCAATTAGATCTCATTTAATTTATAAATCTTTTTACCAATTAGATTAAGTAGGATTGCAATGATTTATTTCACAAATTACTAGGGATTGAGATTAACCATTTCAATTCATTCAATTTAGGATCTCACAAATTCATTGATCATCCATCTAGGTTAGGCTCAATGAATCGAATTAGTTTAATTTAGGGTTTCATAAGTTGCTAAACTAATCTTAGGTTTAGGCTTATTTAATTAGCTTAATCTAAGACTCATAATTCCTTGATTAAATCATTTAGGGTTTTTAATTTTTAATTAGCGTAATCATTTCATTATTTGCATCATAACCTAGCTAGCATAATTTAGACACTTGGCTTAGGGTTTTCACATGTCATGCTTAGATACCTAGTTTAGGATTTTCAGTGACCTAGATTTAGGACTAGTTAGTAGGGTATAAATAAACTTTAGTCAAACAAAAAGAGACCGGCCTTAGGGCCGGGCAGACTGGGTGCTTAACACCTTCCCAGTCTGTCACTTGACACTTGTCTAGAATCTTAGTGCAAACCAACCTTATCAATCAGAGTCATTAGTCTCTCTCCCTTGATTGGGGGAGACATTTATGGGTCCTAGACCCTTTCTAGGTGGCGACTCCCTTTTACCCATAACGTGTATCCCCCCTTGGCATTTGATGACCAGGGGATACTATCTCATCTCATTAGGGTCGACCCCTAGAGTGTACAGGTGCTACGCGCCATATCGCGACCCGACGGAAGTCCATGATACCTGCAACTCCATGAAAAGGAATCAGGAGCATATATCGCTTGACCTTAAATCCATTTGCTCCCAATGAATAGAACTATCAATTGGTGAGGGATGAGGCACGAGGTCATTGACAGTACACGACTCATATAGACAAGAGGTGAGTGGGTGTTGTGTTTTATTTTGATAAATGTTTATTTTTTTTATGATCATGTGTTCAAGCATTTTATAAATTGCTACTTTGTTAAGAAATAGGAAGTGCATGTGGTGTGATGTGGATAGCATGTGTTGGTGAATTGTGGATACTGTGTGTTGGTGAACTGAGAGCGATTGTGGTAATTGTTATTGTTAGGTGAGATGCAATATGGTTGAGGTAGTTTTCGGTACTGCATTACCAATCATGACTACCTTGCTTTTGTGATGTGATATGTTGCATATTAGATTGCATTGGGCTATGAATACAGACTCGAGTGCTACAACCCCTTGTCAATAAGAAAAAATTATTGACTAATTTCACCTGTCCAACGTGGCTAAGGTTGTTTTCGGTGTCGAGACAAACCCTTCATGGCTGAGGTAGTTTTCAGTGTTATGGTTTACTTGGGATTATTAATGAGGGCTTATCGAGTACCAAATACGCATGTAGGGATTGGTATGCTCTTAACTCACAACTAACTTGTATTGTTGGGTGACCTATGGCGTATTCCGGGACCAGGGATACCACCTATGTTGCAATGCACTAAGACCCTATATTGACTTAGATTTGTTGAATATAATAGTGTGATAATAAACTGCATCATGTAATTGCATTCATTTAATGTTGTTAATCATTATTATTGCATTCATACTTCGTTGTGCTTGCTTGCATGTCCACCACTCAATGGGCTTCGTGAAAGCTCACCCTATTTGTTCTATTTTTACTGCTAAAACTTATCTCTTATATCATCTTCTACTTTCTTGTTACATTTCGTTTATCTTCTAATTATTTTACTTTATGGAACATATTGGATCCATGTAGTAGACCCTATTTAGTTGGAATAAGGTTATGGTTGTTGTTGTTATTGTTCTGATGATTAGGTCTTCTGGAAAGTTGTAGAGCTTCAAGTCATGGTCCATATTTTGTTTCGACTCAATCTACAATCGTATAAAGAATTTATGACCATTTCCATGAAACTAGTTTGAAAATCCAAATCAGAAAGTGTCAAATAGCTATCGGTGTAGGAGGGGGTGCTTCAACATTTATTTTGGAAATCGAGGGGTTTTTGTGTAATTAATGAAGAGTCTGGCTATGGGATTTTAGCACAAAATATTAAGGTAGAGGGGCTTATTTGTTATAAGGGAGAGTAGGGAGTTCCTTGTTATAAGGGTTGAGATCTGTTTAGCTTTAATAAAGCACAATCCGACGACCCTCTTCAACAGTTGTTGAGCCACCCTATCATGCGTCGACAATGCACTGACTGATTACATCAGCAGCTGAGAAGCATGTCAGCCTACTTTAGCATTGGTTCCAAATCTATGACTGATATTTAATAGCCATTTAACTGGTCTAATGGCTAGAATTAAAGGTGCTAGATGAGCCAGATCCAATAGTCAAGATCTACGCCATCATTCACTGTGCCACGAGCACACCCTACGCCACCTGGAAAGATTTCATTTACTGATTTCTGGTTGGTCCAACTTTGAAGGGTCACAACTTTCTAACCATAGGGCCAAATTGGTTCATTCAAGTTGCAAATTTCTTAGAATTTCATCATCTACCAAATGGAAGGTAGAGAATAGGATCTAGAAAGAAGAAGGCCACAGATTTTGAGAGAGAGGCTCCCATTTGTGTGTGTGTGTGTGTGTGTGTGTGTGTGTTCCATTGAATGAGGTTTGGTGTTGTTGGGAGAAGTTTTGCACTCCAATAAAGCTGGTTTGGAAGGGTAGTTGGGTTGTATTCATGAAACATTGATTCCAAACCAAGGAAAGAAGAGGAAATGAGAGAAAAGAGAGGTTGAAGGGTTCCTTGTGCATTAATGCTCAAGTAGTTATTGGAGAAGTTAAGAGATTTCAATGATCAGTGAACAATTGAAGAACCAAGTTCCTCTTAAGAGGAGAAGTTAAGAGATTTCAGTGATCAGTGAAGGTTCCCAGAGCATCATAGACAATCAGTTGTGAGATTCTCTAACCCTAGATTTACTTTACACACATTTTCTATAATGTCGTATGCATGCTAGCTATAGTGGATATTGAGGTTGACTATAGGGCATATTGTATAAGCCTAATTTTTTTTTGTATATCTTGTACTGGGTGCGAACCATCTGGAGTGGCTGCTCCCTTGCAGTGGGTGCTGTCATTTGTACCAATGCCGTATGTGCCTTCTCAGCTATAGGTTGAGAAAACTTGGTGTGGGTACTCCCAATTGTAGGTGTATTTAAAGTAGTATATTGAGTAGGTATGAAGCATTTACAAGCACTGCACCGGGGACATAGGCATTTTGCGAAACCTCATAAAAATCCATGTATTTTGGGTGTGGCTTTTCGTTATACTGTATTCAGTATGAAATGCATAGAATGTGGAATGGGTGTGTACACTTGAAAGTGCTTATGAGAGGCTGAGTGTGAGTAGGTATATGTGTTATAAGATCAACTTTCATTAGTTTGGGAACTGAATTGGACTCGATGATTCACCCCCTCTCTATGACTGCCAGGTGACAACAGTTTGAATGCTTTACAGCTTCTAGGTTTGGCATTGTTGTACTCCACGGTAGAATTGAATACTAACTTTATATTGAATCCTGAAATGAGTTCATCTATCTCTAGTTCATTATCAATGTAGATCAATTAGATGTTAGGCTCACCTGAATGTTTTGTTCTTATGATTCATTCGTCTTCCCATCTTATCATCTAAGGCCAAAGCTAAAGCTAGTAGGGATGTAAGTTTCAATTATTATAATGTCTTTAGGGTCGGCTCCTTATGTCACACCCCGTTCTCACAGAACCGGTCCAGTGACCGGGTTAACACCGGTTAACCCAAACCTGCCAGGATCATCAGATACTGTATTCCACCACAACATACACACAACTAATATAAGCTCATCAGATCAGCGGAAGACTAAGTTTTACCTGTGAATAATCCCATATACTTGATACCCGAATTGTGATACAATAATTATATACATGTGGGCCCGAAGGCATGATATTTACACAATAAAAGTACAATTCATATATCAAGTATGTAAAAGAAATCATCAAAATAATCAAAGTACACAGCTCGACTCGGCAACAAAGGCTAGAGCTCAGCTCGGCATCAAGGGTTGAGCCCAGCTCGACATCACATAGAAGAGCTCAACTCGGCCTCAGAAGTGGAAATCAGCACAGCCCCCAACGTGGAGCTCAGCTCAACCTCAGAACTGCGGTCCTGCAGCACAGGTCTCGCACGAGCAGTCAGTGTCGTGCTCTAACTCCTCAGGGGTCCACCAGTCCTCTTCAGGAAACTCGACTGTGGGACCCACCCCATACTCCTCAGATGTATGACCTGTAAATCATCTAAAAAGGGGTGTACACGTGGGATGAGCTCACTAGCTCAGTAAGTGGTAAGATGGACCACACAGCAGTCCACACATCAAAACACATCATATGCACTACATGCTATGCAATACATTTTAATTCACATCCACCTAAGAAACATTACTAAGTCTTTGGTTTAGTGCTACTACAGCCACAGTGCGGGTATACTCCGGGTACGAGCCGTGAACTCCCTCCCGCGATACGCCCATAGGGCTGTCGGAGAAGGCCCACCGTGAGTACTCGGAAAAGTAAAGACAATGTCGTCCACCGGCTCTCAATAGAAAATGTAAATGACTGAAATAAAGGTGCTGACTCCAGCAATTTAAAAGCAGTACGATTGGCCCTCTTGAATGTACCACCGGGGTTGCCGACTGTCCTACATGACCCGTCGGGCGTTATGTCTAACCGCCACAGTGACCCGACGACCGCGACCACTGCTTCCCCCCAAATGATAACCCAACACCTTAACCCCTGTTGGGAAGGGTCTTAGCACGGGATGGTGAAAATCTTAATACCGCATGCTCCTATATGACAATAGTACGATTGCATAGTGCCTTCTTGTCCCATTCCACGGGCCACCAATGCACTCGTTTCCAAGCCAACTATGGCATCTAGTCTATCAATGCATCATGCACCATGATGTCCATATTCAACATATAAACATCTCATTCAATTGGCATTTAGAAAGTAAACATAGCACATATGCATAACAATGTGAGGAATGACTAATCTACATAGCATATTCATGATGGCATGACTAGACTAGATATAATTAAATGAATGCCAAACAATGCCTTGAAACAATGCCAAACATCCTCTCCCCACTTACCTGTAGTATACAAGGATTCCCGTTCGGTACGGGAGAGATCCGGTGCGAATCGGGTAGGATTTGGTGAACCTAACATAATTGAGCGGGGTTAGTTCTTCACCATTTTGAAATCAGAATTAATGAGATTCGATGACAAAATCATGTTTAGAACGTTAAAAGAAGGTCATACGTCCGATTTGGGTTCAATCGGACATAAGGATCACCTTCGGGGCCACACAGGTGGGTCAGACAGGTGGGTTGTCTGGCCCACCGGTTTGTCCGCCAGTTGGGCTCGCCGGTTGGGCCCAAAGGCCCTTACCCTCTCAGGTGGGTGCCCACAGGCAGGTAGGGGCCCACCGGTTGCACCCACCGGTCTTGGCGGGAAAAACGTTGTTTCTTCCCAACTTCCTCCATTCTTTGGGGATTCAAATGGGGCTTTTCCCAACCCATTCTTCACACCTTCAAGGTCTTATAGGATGGTTCTAACCTAGATCTAGGTTAGATTCAAGTGATGGGAAACCATCTTACCTTCTTTGCTCAAGAACAACTTCAAACCCTCCAAATCACTTCAAACCCACAATGCTTCTTCCACCTTGTCAATACCTCTTCAAATCCTTCAAGATCAACACATAAATCATCTATTAAACTTTAGATTCATCATATCAAAGGGGATTTACAAGATCTCAAGAAACCCTACTCGAATCAAGGGTTTAAGCTTGGGTATGGTGAATGTTCAAAGAACCCAACTTTGCTTACCTCTAAATGTAGATCTAGAGTTGAAGATCACTCTCCCGGCGCCGGAATGGGAAGATTAAGCTTCGACGCCACTGAAATCCTTCCCTTCTTCCTCTTTCTTCTCTTCCCTTCTTCTTCCCTTTCTTTTCTCTCTCCTCTTTACTATTCTCACCAACGTACGGGTGTCATAAATGAAAAGAAAAGAAAATCCTAAATGCTATATATATATACTTCCTAAATAAATGAATAGTGCACATGGATGGGTCACTCAGGTGGGTGGGTGCACCCACCTGTCCGCCCACCTGTGGGCCAAAACTTGAGATTTTGACAGAGTTCGGGCCTGGCGCGAACCCCACCCCTGGCATACGATGTAGCATACGTATATACCTTAAAATACGGCTATAATACTTGCTTTATCCATACATGGCCTTATGGTAGGTGCATATACACGGCTTGGGCACTCCTGTCTCTTCTGGCACTGGCTCGGACTTGTCGGGCCAGCCGGTGTTTAAGGTCACCCTTGCCATCATAGCCCATAAGGAACCCGCTCTAATTCCCTCTGGCTCGATCCCTGCACGGTTAAACCGGTTCAACCACAAAATCAGACCGGGTTTAAGAAGTAGGGTATTACATTACCCCCCTTGTGAAAATTTTCGTCCTCGAAATTGCGTACCTGGTTGATCAAAAAGATGAGGGTACTTGGCTCGCATTTCATCCTCTACCTCCCAAGATGCTTCTTCAAGTGAATGATCAGCCCATCGCACCTTTACATAGGAAATGGAGCGGTTGCGAAGGGTTTTCACCTTCCGGTCCAAAATTTCAGCTGGCTGCTCTGTATAGGTCATATCCGCTTCTAGGTACTCTGGTTCCACGGGTAGTACATGAGATGGATCATGCACGTATCTCTTCAGCATGGATACATGGAATACATTGTGAACATCCCCAAGTGAAGGTGGCAGAGCAAGCATGTAGACTACTGAGCCAACCCGGGATAAGATCTCAAATGGTCCAATGTATCTTGGGCTCAACTTCCCCTTTCTGTGAAACCTTTGCAACCCTTTAGTAGGAGAGATCTTGAGAAATACCTTTTCTCCTGGTTGAAATTCAATGTCTTTTCTGCGGGTGTCCGCATAGCTCTTTTGACGGGACTGAGCTGCTTTAATCCGTTCTCTAATAACGTCGACTTTGTCACAAGTCATCTGTACCATCTCAGGTCCTAACATTCGACGTTCACCTACCTCATCCCAATACAAAGGAGTTCTGCACTTTCTGCCATATAACGCCTCATATGGAGCCATCCCAATTGTAGCTTGGTAACTGTTGTTATATGCAAACTCCATAAGAGGTATATATTCTTCCCAACTGCCACTCATCTCCATTGTACATGCCCTGAGCATGTCCTCTAATATCTGTATGGTTCGCTCCGACTGACCATCCGTCTGTGGGTGAAAAGCAGTACTCAAATTCAATTGTGATCCCAAGGCACGCTGTAAGCTTTTCCAAAATCTGGAAGTGAACCTTGGGTCCCTATCTGAAACAATGCTCACTAGCACTCCATGTTAGTGCACTATGTTGTCCATGTAAAGTTGTGCTAGTTTGGCCATAGAGAACTTGGTCTTGATGGGAATGAAATGAGTAGTCTTGGTAAGTCGATCAACGAACACCCATATCGCATCCATTCCTTAGGTGTACTTGGTAGTCCGGTGATGAAGTCCATTGTAATCCTTTCCCACTTCCATTCTGGTACTGGGAGTGGCTGAAGAGTACCATAAGGTCGATGCCTCTCAGCTTTTACTTTCTGGCAGGTAAGATAAGTCGCCACATACAAAGCTATGGTGACTTTCATGCTTGGCCACCAGTAACTTTGTTTGAGGTCTTTGTACATCTTGGTACTTCCTGAATGAAGTGAGTACTCGGAGCTATGTGCTTCTCACACTATCTTGTCTTGTATATCCAAATCATCGGGTACACACAATCTGTCTCGAAACATCAATGCCCCATCACTGGCTAAAGCAAATTCTGGGTCGTTCATTGTTTGATCTTGAACCTTAACTCTGATCTGCTGCAATTCAGGATCCAAAGGTTGCTTCATTATTACCTCTTGCCTAATTACCGGATGCACCTGTAGAGCCGTCAAGGATACAATCAACCATTTAAGGTTTTCTGGTTGAGGTTCAAGCTCTAAGGTTGCCCCTTCATATAAGAGGGTTTCATCCATTAGCATCGCATCTTGCACGAGTGGTGGGCTGACTGCTAAGTATGAGAGCGACACAGTCTGTGTCTTCCGACTCAATGCATCTGCCACTACATTAGCCTTACCGGGATGATATTGAATGTCACAGTCATAATCCTTCATGAGTTCAAGCCATCTCCTCTGTCTCATGTTCAGATCCTTCTGGGTGAAGAAGTACTTCAGGCTTTTGTGATCACTGTATATCTCACACTTCTCCCTATACAAATAATGTCGCCAGATCTTAAGGGCAAAAATGACTGCAGCTAGTTCCAAGTCGTGAGTGGGGTAATTCTTCTCATACTCCTTTAGTTGTCGGGATGCATACGCTATTACCTTACCGCATTGCATGAGAACACAACCCAAACCAACTTTAGAAGCATCGGTATAGACTGTCATTCCACTTGTGCCTTCGGGAATAGTCAGCACAGGGGTAGTCACCAACCTATCTTTTAATTCCTGGAAGCTCTTCTCACATTCTTCTACCCAGTCGAATTTCACACACTTTTTAGTCAACTTGGCCATTGGTGCTGAGATCCGAGCAAAATTCTCGATGAAGTGCCGGTAGTAGCCAGCCAAACCCAAGAAGCTTCTAATTTCAGTGACATTCTTGGGGCTTTCCCATTCCACTACTACTTTTACCTTATCAGGATCTACTTCGATTCCGGCCTTAGACACTACATGTCCCAGGAATCCAACTTGTTCAAGCCAGAATTCACACTTACTGTACTTGGCAAACAACTGTTGATCTCTCAACCTCTGTAACACCATTCTCAAGTGTTGCGTGTGCTCCTCTTCGGTCTTGGAGTAGATCAAGATGTCGTCAATAAAAAAAATTACCCATTTATCGAGCACATCCTGAAATACTCGATTCATTAGATCTATGAATGCTGCCGGTGTATTGGTTAACCTGAAAGATAACACTAGGAACCCATAGTGACCGTATTGAGTCCTAAATGTTGTTTTGGGTATATCACTGCCCTTTATCTTGAGCTGATAATAGCCGGACCGAAGGTCTATCTTTGAGAATACTCTGGCTCCCTGCAACTGGTCAAATAAATCATCAATGCGCGGCAATGGATACTGGTTCTTAATGGTTAGCTTATTCAATTCCTGATAATCGATGCACATACGCAAGCTGCCATCTTTCTTCTTGACAAACAACACTGGGGCACCCCAAGGTGAAACACTTGGGCGAATAAACCCCTTTTCCAATAGTTCCTGCAACTGCATCTGCAACTCCTTCAATTCAGCTAGTGCCATCCTGTATGGAGCCTTAGATAAAGGAGCTGCTCCAGGAGTCAAGTCTATGGCAAACTCCAACTCTCTATCAGGTGGTAAATGCATCAGATCATCTGGGAAAACGTCGGGAAACTCTTTAACCACCTTTACCTGTTCTAGAGGTGTAATCCTTGCATCAACATCAAGTACCGATGCCAAGTAACCCTGACATCCACTTTCTAGCAATTTTACCGCTTGAAGAGCAGAGACAAGGACCTTCCTCACCCTTTTCATTGTATCTGCTCGGTATACCAGCTCTTTCCCTTCGTCATCTGTCACCCTAATCAGCTTTTCAGCACAGATCACATTAGCTCGATGAGCCGACAACCAATCCATACCCAATATAACATCAAAATTCTGCATATTAGACTTAATGAGTTGTGCATCAAGGTTCTTCCCACTAATTTCCACTGGGCACGGCCCATACACTTCCTTCAACTGTGTAACTTTGCCAGTAGGCATACTAACAATCATTCCACAATCTAGGATTCTGGGTGACATTCCAAGTTTCTCTACAAATCTCTTAGATGCGAATGAATGAGTAGCTCCTGAATCGAATAAAACATAGGCCGGTATGCCTGATATGGGTAGGATACCTTGTATAACAATGCATATTACTTCAGCAGGTTATCAATATTAATCATAATGAATTTCTTAATTTAAAATGTACCTGCTACTACTTCTGTACTGGCCTCAGCTTCCTCGGCTGATAGGGCATACATCCTTCCCTGCGGTTGATTCCCCTGAGCTAAGGGAGGTCGGTACGCAGAGGGCTGACTGGAGGGCAAGGCTGGTCTAGCCCGACAGTCTTTCGCATAATGCCCATATGAATGGCAGTTGAAGCAATGAATCTGAGACGTCGGAACTGGGGCGGGGCCCCTCTGCACTTGACCCGTTGCAGATGGAGGTCGAGGTGTCCTTGGAGCTGTAGTTGCCACACTAGTGTTCGGGCGAAAAGAGGTGGAACCCGAACCACCAACTGGTCTAGGAGGGTAGCCAGATGGCCTATAGGGCTGCCTATACATAGGCCCAGAACTGTATGATCCGCGGTATGCCTTGGAGGAATTTCCCATATCCGGAAATGGGTTTGTTCTCTTCCACAGTCCAGGGGTGAGGGATTGTTCTCCCTTTTGCTTATCCTCCATGGTCTTGGCCTTCTGCACAATCTGGCCATATTCGGTCAAATCCAAGACCTCAAGCACAGACCCAATAGATGCTTTTAGGCCCTTTAGGAACCTTGCTGCCTTCTCTTCAGCTGTTCTCATATGCCTTGGGGCAAAATGGAACAAACTCTCGAATTGTTGTTGGTACTCAAGGACAGTCTTACCTCCTTGAGTTAAGGCCATGAACTCAGTCTCCTTGCGGTCTCTGAAACTGCGCGGATAATGGTTGTCCAAGAACAACTCCTTGAACTGCTCCCAAGTGAGTTCTGGATGGGCAGCCAACAATACGGGCTTGGAGGCTTGCCACCAAGAATTTGCCTCCTTTTTGAGTTGTAGCCCAGCACAAATGAGTTTCTGTGCATCTGTGCACTCAAGCACCTCAAATATCTTCTCTAATTCTTGGATCCATTGGTCCGGTTTCAGAGGATCACTCCCCACCTTAGAGAATACAGGTGGTAAGTTCCTCTTGAACGACTCCACTACCTTTGACATATTATTCGTCGGTGGAAAGTTAGGAGCATAAGCCGAATAGTAAGAGTATGGAGGAGGTATCCCATACTGAGGAACACCGAATGGTGGAATTGGAGGTGTACCCCCCACTTGTGGTCCCGTTCCCGACCCTACAGGCAGGTCCTGCGGAGTGAATACCCGGGGAGGTTGACCCGGTTGAGAAAAGTCCAACTATTGCTGGATAGCAGTCATAAATGCTTGCTGTTGTTGAAGCATTTGTTGCTGAAAAGCCTGTTGTGACTGCTGAATTATAGTAGCAACATCTCCCGGTGTAATAACCGGTGGAGGGTCCGGGAGTGTAGTCATAGGTGGGTCCCCATGTGCCCCACCCTAACCAAGGGTCTCTGGAGGTGGTGGAGGTGAGATTTGCCCCACAGAGCGGGACCTCCTGGGATTTTGTGGTCGACCGACCGGACGAGGACCCCACGAGGTACCTCGAGCATTACTATCGGATCTAGTACGTACCATCGTATCCCTGTACCTGGAACATATCACACACCATATTGGTTAAACACTGTAGAATTGATTTCGGCATACAAATATATGCCATCACATAAGGTGTTGTAGTGTATGATAACCTGTAATTTGCCGTAACTTAATTTCTGAGATACAGGGCCAATGCCCCAACAGGTGGGTCAATGGTCCCACTTGACCATAACACACTATCAATAATAAGAATCACTATAATCATGCTAGGAGGAGGGGAAAAATTTTCAAAATTTTCCCAATTTTCACAACCGGTGGGCTGCACCGGTGGGCTGCACCGGTGGGTAGGGGCCCATCGGTCGAGCCCGCCGGTCCCAGTACCTCAAACCGACTGGTGGCACTGGTGGGTAGGGGCCCGCCGGTCGGACCCACCGGTCCTGCCCGTGTAAAAACACGAACAGGGCCCTACAGACCCTGTTCAGTCTTGTCTCTTCCCCAACTCCTTTCTCTTTCTTCCTCTCTTCCTTGGGCGATCTTGGAGGTCTCCTCGACGCTTCTACTCGCGAGTCTACTCATCAACTCAGCGCTTTTGAGAAGGTTTAACTCTCCCTCCTTCAAGTAAGTTTCTTCTTCTCCTCTTTTCCAGAATTTCCACTTAGGGTAGAAATGCATGTGTAAGCTTTACTTTAGGTTTTCTTTCCATATTTTTTTCCATAGAATAGTATTGCCATGTGATTGTGATGTTTCTACTATGGTCGTTTGTAGTTTATTAGGATTTTATCCCTTCATTTAGAGAAAACCCCAAATCATGCCCTAGGTTTCCAAATTTGGGGATTTCTTAAATTTTTGATCCTTTTCTCCAAATGATGATTCCTTTGTGATGCACTACACTTGCTTTATGATTAGCATGCTATAGATTTCATGAATTGTCCATTATACTTGGAATCCCCATGTATTTCCATGAAAAACCCCTCCTTTTGTATTGGTTTCCTTGATCTTCATCACCTACTCGTATTCATGGAACTCTTTTTTTCTTTTTTTTCTTTTTTTTTGCACTTTCATGATCCCGCTACCATGGCACTTCGTCTTAGTCCTATGGTTTCTGGTTGTTCTCCATTATGTTCGAATTTGCGCATTGGAATCGAATCCCCTCATGTTATTTATGCTCTTTGTTGTCATTTTACTGTTTTGGCATGTTTCTCTGCGTTGTCACCTACCGTGCATCATGTCCATAAGTTCTCTGCTTGTCGCCTTCTCTATTTTGCAAGAATTTGGGTTTTGGGTTTCCCCTCTTTTTCTGTTGTCATTTTCCTTTTCTTTACTTACCCCACCTTCTTTTCTTCTTGCCAGGATGTCATCTCGCACCGGCAAGGGACCATCTTCCTCTGGCGTTCGACGTAAGATGACCACTTCTAAGCGGAAGAGTGCATAACCCAACTCTTCAACCCCTCGCACAGGGGGACCCGGACCTACCCGGTCTGACCCTACAGACTATGATGAGGAGCACTTCCTTAGTGCAGAGGCAGCAGCCAACTGGCCTATTTTCCTGAAGAGGTCAGTGATGATGGAGAAGACCGTGGTAGTTGACGACTTCCACAAGGCTCGGCTTCAGGAGAGGTTCTCAGCACTGGGCTGGGATTCTATCCTTCAAGTAGACCGACCATGCTACGAGCAGCTAGTCTGCCGGTTCTACTGCAACTTGGAGGTGTCTTATCCATACGGGGAGTTCACCATAAGTAGCTTGGTGAAGGGGGTAGACATCCAGCTGACGGTGGGTACCTTGGCCAGCATCCTGGGCATATCGGCGGCTGGGCACCGATACTACAGTCCTCCCAGGAGTAAGCCTCTGGGACCGTTCATGAGCCTGGAGACGTCGGACTTCATCTACGAGACCATCTGCGGCAGCAGTACCCATCCGGAGTCCGAGACGTCCTTCTACCCCGAGGTTCGTTTATTCGCTCAGTTGGTCCAGTTCAACCTGCTCCCCAGAGGAGGTCATCGGAACCAGGTGGGTTTCATGGCGGCTTTCATCGCGTTCTGCATCTACATGGCCACAGAGGGAGGCGGCGAGCACCTATGCCTTCCGTACATCATCCTCAGGACAATGGAGCACCACACTTCCCACCCTGAGGATGGAGGATTCCCCTATGGCAGGATCCTCACCGGGATCTTCGAGTTCTTCGGGGTGGACCTGAGCGGCGAGGAGGGGAAGACTCCAACTGATAGGTTCGACAGGAGTAACCTCCTGAGGATGGGTCTCCATACTCTCATGGATACACCTCTGAGAGCAGGAGCTCAGAGAGGTAGGGGTAGGAGGGCTGCCCCTATAGAGGATGTCCACATGGAGGAGGAGTCCAGTGAGGAGGATGAGGACTACGTTCCTCAGGATGAGGGGGATGATCTGGTGGGTGATGGCATCCCTGAGGAAGCGCCTCAGGAGTCCAGAGGTACTAGTCCCAGTTCCTCCAGAGCTGCAGTCTCACCACATAGAGCCCCACCACCTGGGAGTGGTGCCTACGACTTCGAGGGCATGATGTCCTCCATGCGGGCCTTGCAGGATGGCCAGGTTCAGCTACTGAGACGGCTGGACGAGAGTGCCTCCAGGGAGGAACGCATCCTAGAGAGGCAGGCCACCTTGGAGGATTCCTTCCTCAGGCTGGGTCAGGACTTGGACACCACGGCTAACGCTATCTCAGCAGACTTTGGCCGGCTTCGGAGGGAGGTACGGCTGGTGAACGTGAGGTTTGACTATTACGACCACAGCCTCGACGTCAACTCTAGGCCTCCAGCGAACGTGGTGATCATCGATGACGACGACGATGACCAGTGAAGGCTTAGCTCGCCCACACCAGCTGTTTATCTATTTTCTCTTTTTTGTAGTCCTTGTATATTTCACTTCTTCTTATTCCTTGTATTTGTACTGTAACTGGACTCGTTTATGGAATAATATCTTTTGATAGTGATTTTTTTTTTCTGTGGTGCATTTATTTGTTGAGTTCTTGTGTAGTTTGGTTGTGATGGCTCTTATTACTTTTTATCCTTGTTGTATTGAATATGTTGTTTATCAGGTGTTGTGTGTAAAATTTTTGGAAATCCCATTTTACACCGTTATGCTACCGAAATTTCGTCAACTAGTACTCGATAGGTTATATCACCAACTTAATTACCTTTTATCTACACTCACGTATGCCATGAATGCAATCCTATAATGCAACCTTTTTTTTTTATACTTCATTCTTTGGCTTTTACTCTTTAAAGCTTTTACATTAACCCAACCCCATTTCCCTATTATAGAGTCTACGGGATTCTAATGGTATGCTGTGAGTGGAGCAGAGCATCACGCTCTGATACCACCGTTTGTCACACCCCGTTCTCATTGAACCGGGTCAGTGACCGGGTTAACACCGGTTAACCCAAACCTGCCAGGATCATCAGATACTGTATTCCACCACAGCACACACAGAACTAATATAAGCTCATCAGATCAGCGGAAGACTAAGTTTTACCTGTGAATAATCCCATATACTTGATACCCGAATTGTGATACAATAATTATATACATGTGGGCCCGAAGGCATGATATTTACACAATAAAAGTACAATTCATATATCAAGTATGTAAAGGAAATCATCAAAATAATCAAAGTACACAGCTCGACTCGGCAACAAAGGCTAGAGCTCAGCTCGGCATCAAGGTTTGAGCCCAGCTCGGCATCACATAGTAGAGCTCAGCTAGGCCTCAGAAGTCAAGATCAGCATGGCCCCCAATGTGGAGCTCAGCTCGGCCTCAGAACTGTGGTCCCGCAGCACAGGTCTCGCACGAGC
>NC_056557.1:30407773-30458082 GCF_013358625.1 Macadamia integrifolia | reverse complement strand
AAGAACAACTTCAAACCCGCCAAATCACTTCAAACCCACAACGCTTCTTCTACCTTGTCAATATCTCTTCAAATCCTTCAAGATCAACACATAAATCATCTATTAAACCTTAGATTCATCATTTCAAAGGGGATTTACAAGATCTCAAGAAACCCTACTCGAATCAAGGGTTTAAGCTTGGGTATGGTGAATGTTCAAAGAACCCAACTTTGCTTACCTCTAAATGTAGATCTAGAGTTGAAGATCACTCTTCCGGCGCCGGAATGGGAAGATCAAGCTTCGGCGCCGCTGAAATCCTTCCCTTCTTCCTCTTCCTTCTCTTCCTTTCTTCCTCCCTTTCTTTTCTCTCTCCTCTTTACTATTCTCACCAACGTACGGGTGTCATAAATGAAAAGAAAAGAAAAACATAAAGCCTAAATGCTATATATATACTTCCTAAATAAATGAATAGTGCACATGGATGGGTCACTCAGGTGGGTGGGTGCACCCACCTGTCCGCCCACCTGAGGGCCAAAACTTGAGATTTTGACAGAGTTCGGGCCTGGCGCGAACCCCACCCCTGGCATACGATGTAGCATACGTATATACCTTAAAATACGGCTATAATACTTGCTTTATTCGTATATGGCCTTATGGTAGGTGCATGTACACGGCTTGGGCACTCCCGTCTCTTCTGGCACTGGCTCGGACTTGTCGGGCCAGCCGGTATTTAAGGTCACCCTTGCCATCATAGTCCATAAGGAACCCGCTCTAATTCCCTCTGGCTCGGTCCCTGCACGGTTAAACCAGTTCAACCACGAAATCAGACCGGGTTTAAGAAGTAGGGTATTACACCTTATGTTTTATTGAAGGGAGATCGTCTCGTTGTATGAATTAATGGTCCATTGATATATCTAGGTCACCAACTACTATATGAAAGAGTATTTAATTAATGTTTGTTACTTATTTGTGGATCTTTTTTATCTGGAGAAGGGAAGTGTGCTTCCAATTCTCGCAATTGTAAATGATCCTGTGGATTTCATCTTTGAGGCATTAGTTTTCAACCTTCAATGCACTTCGTTCCTTAATAAATGCGATAAACTCTTATACATTGTAAGTGTTGTAGTACACATGAATCTTGTCTAGTTTAGTTTTGAACTCGGCAATGTCGAAGAAGCTATTCTCAAAATCTTCGATATTGTCCTCCTCTTCCAGCTTGGGAGTGCTTTTGTCTTTAGTGGGGACTCGCTTCCTCTTCGGTGTCACTACCGATGTTTAATATGAATGTCCTTAAATAAAAGTTCTTTTATTGCAACAGAAGCAACAACCAAGGCCATTTCCTTGGTCCATTCAGCAAGAGGTAGGTCACTTTTTTCCTTCAATGGGGGGAGATATTGATTTTGTATTTGTTATCATATTCATTATCATCCTCGAGACAGTTGGCCTGGTTAGAATTTCCATCTTGTTTTGGAAGTGGGTTAGTTACCATATTATGTTGTGACTTCGTATGAACCGCGAATTCTCCCTTAACCAACAAGTCTTGGATAGCATGTTAGAGTATGTAGTAGTTGTCAATTGAATACCCCTTTTGTCCATAGTAGTCGCAAGATTGCTCTTCTTTGTACCATTTAGGGAGTCAATCTAACAACGTCCATAGTGGGAGTTGGGTAAGTAAGCCTTCATCTTGGATTTTTTGATACTTTGCTGATAGTGGCAGCCCTAAATTAGTGAATTTCCTTCTAAGTTTGTTGAAAATATTTCCCTCTCAAATGAAGGGTGCAGATCCAACAGTCACATTGACTTCTCCCACCTTGTTTTTGGTCTTGGGTTGAAATGGATTTTTTCCAATGCTGGATTGGTATCCATGTCTAGGGATGTCAATTGGTCAGTTCGGTTTGGTTTCAGTCGGGTTGAATTGGTTTCGGTCTAGGAATGAGGGAGACCAAAACCAATCCATTAAGGAACTTTGTTTTTGGTCGGTTTTGATTTTAGTCCAGTTTGGTTTCGATTTTTTTGGTTTTTCAATATCAGGTTGATACCGGTTTAGATCGATTTATTGTTGGGCTTGAACCATAATGAAATCTTATATTTATAACTTGTAGTGACAAGATTTGATGAAAAAAACTCTTTAAATTTATGATTAAATCATAGTTTATCATTGTAAGGGAAAGATTTGATAACAAATTACTAAGAAGATAACTAATACTAAAATCACAAAATGAATCTTATTATCCAATCATTCATTTAACTATCCAACTAGTTTTGTATAGTGAATAAGGAAATCAATGGAAGCATTGGTACAATTTACAAATTAATTTCTCTATGTATATCCTCATATTTAGTGATTTGTAACAATTCCTTACAATAAAAATAATTCTCACCAATATTGTAAAAAGTGGATAGTCAATTCACCAATATATAATCTCATAACCATTTACTTTTTTATCGGTTTCATTCGGTTTGGTTATTGGTCGGTTTGGTTTGGATCAATTTTCAGCCTATCCCAACATACCTCAGTCCAAAACCAATCCAACAAGAATCGATTTGGTTCGATTCTGGTTTTTTCGATCGATTTTATTGGTTCAGGCTATGTTTTGACCCCCCTATCCATGTCTAATGACAACAAGTAGGTTTCCCTCGAATATGACACCTTCTACTAAAGATCCAACTTTGGCCAGTGCTGCAAAAGTAGGAAATGATTGTGCAAACATGTAATTCTTTTGATCTCTGTAGAGGTTCATGACCACCATCTGTACTTGCTCTTTCTCCATTGGTCTATCCACATAAGAAAAGCCTTCACCTAAATATTTTTAGGAAAGCGGTGAAACCCTTGTTGGGCATTTGTCTTGTCATTTTCAGATCTCTTCTAGTCATTTTCATCTCAATATTGTAGGAGCATTGGTTCTTGAAAGCCCTTTTGATGTTGTCCCATGTATAGGTGAAAGAACTATCAAGAGACATAAGCCAATGTAAGGCTGACCCAGCTAAGAAGAATTGAAAGGATTATCCGAGTTGTCTGTTGAAGAATTGTTGCACTTTAAATTGGCTGATGTAAGCCTTCAGATGAACCTTAAGTCTCCTATATCAGTGAATTTTTCAGATTTTCACTTGATCTTGGGGGTAAGCTAACATTTGGGAAGAAGGTAGATCCTTCGATGTTGGAAATTTGTTCCTCAATGGCTTTGACGTCTCTAAGGGGTTAGTCATTCTAGGGTTTGGTGGTTAATTAGTGTTGACAAATGTGTCCTATCCAATTACCCCTTTGTTTGGTTCATTGACTCATGTTGTTTGGGACGAGGATTGTTTAAGGTTTCTGAATGTCACTACTAGATCTTCGACGATCTTCTTGAGATCAGCCATCTCAGATCGAAGCTGACTATTTTCGAAAGCTCCCTCGCTGGTACTCATGGGTGGAGTTGGCGATAACTCATGTAACGGGTTTGAAGATTGACTCTTGACTAGTCTAGAACCCTATCTAACCCAAGCGAGTTGATCTATGGAATGAGAAATGGTTGCTATAGAAGAAGGTCTATCCTCGTTAGACTTTGATCGGACTAGCCTAAACCATTCCAAATCTCTTGGATGAGAAGTTATTCACTCAAAATTAGTAAAATTTTAAGTCCTAGGTGTATCAATTTATGTTTGGAATGAGCACATGCAATTGATCGCGAATATGTCATGAGGTTCCCAACTACAACAAAGAGCATCAAATATACCTCACACCCGGCCTTCACTGTCGATGTTCAAATGGTACATTGATGCGTCCCTTTAATGTGCCCGAAGGTGTTGGATTGAAGGGTTGTGAGTTCATCGTGGGGGCCCTGTGAAACTTCATTCTGGTCCCATGGCTACTTGTCATGTGGGCGGCCATGCATAATGCAATACAAGTTTGTGAAAGTGTAATGCATGATGCTTGTTAGTTACAATAAAGCCTAGCAAACATGTTCCTTTCATAGAAGGCTCAAATAATTAATTTTCAAACAAAGCATTTGTGCATAATCTAAATAGGTGTGGTGTGAAGTTTGACAATAAAATCCCCAGTGGAGTCACCACTGTGAGGAACTGGGCCCTTAATGGGGGAACATCGGTCTCTCTATTGAGTAGGAGTCACCACCTAGATAGGGTCCAAGAACCATATGATTGAAAGTGAAATCGAAATGACTACATCTAAACTAACCATGGGTTAGGGTTTATGCCAGGTTACATTCTGAGGAAGGGATTAGGCACCTCGGTCCACCCAATAAAAATCGGACTTCTACCCTAGGTTTAATATATAAGTTATTGATTAAGCCGTCTAAGTTTGGAGTATATACAAGCATTAGTACTCACATGTGCATTGGAAATAAAACATGGCCAAAATGATAAAAAGATGGATTCAAATCCAGATACTGGCAATCAGTTGCTCTACATGGTTAGTATACAAAAATGCAATACAAGTATGCTAAACAATGTAAAATAATGATGAAGCTAGCCTTAGCAATCATCTCATGGAACAAGATGTAGATGGAATTGAACATGTGGTTGGTAGTTATTGTGTAAAAACAAGACTAATTACGCATGAAAGAGGAGAGAGACAGACACAAGGGTGCTAGTGCGGAAGCCGCACTCCGGGACAAGAAACTCTATTCCAAAAAAATGATAAAATGTTTTCTGTGAGTGTGGCCCTTGTACCCAGACAACTGGGTGTGGGGGGGAGAGAATGACTAGCCCGCCGCCATCAAATGGAAATGATGCTTACATGTTGCCACGGGGCCTTATGCGCGCCTAGAAAGTGCACTCCCATGGAGGAAACACTTCCCTTCCTCCCCTCTCCCTTGTCCCCATCTCTATGCTCTCTATGCTCTCTATGCTCTCTGAATCTTGACAAGGTTTCCTGTTTTCCACTTCTTCTCCTTTCATTTTCCACACTTTTTTCCCTCTCCTTCCTTCTCCTCCCCTAGGTCAGTTATGTGAGCTCTCTACCACACTTCTCTAGGTTGGGCGGCGTCTCACCCTCGGGAACCTTGAATGGTCTCCTCCACCACTACTAAGGGTCTGATCACCTATTCCCCTTGCTCTCCCTGTTATTTTTGCTCTGTACCACTTTTACCCCTCCGGAACTTTTTGTCTTTCTTTTGTCTTGACACATCAGTCTTCTTTTCAAATTGACCTCTTAATAGTCCTTGCCTCCAACACTCTCAAAACCTGTTCTTTCTCCCTCTTCTCCCCCATCTCTGCTTTCTCCCTTCTCTGTCTTACTCATCGCAATGGGTAAAACTCCCCCCACCCCTATCCTCTCTATTCCCTTGGAATCTTATCCGCTTGCCTTATGGAGCTCAACTTCGCTAGACTTGGTGGATGAAATACCATATAATCCACGGATCCCATCTCCTACTGCTCTGTTTGGGTTGGTGGTTGGCTCCTCCTTTCCAGCTCGAAATCACCTTCGTGACTTATTGGTGTCCATTTGGGAACCTTGCGGAGCTCTTTTCATCTGCACAATGGACGATGGCTTCTTCTATGTCACTTTTGAATCAAAAGAAACTTGTACCTCCATCTACTCTACTGCTCCATGGTGGTGCGATTCTTTCCTTCTGCAACTGGGTTATCATTCGCTCAGCTCTCAGTTTGTTGCCAGGGAAAGGGAATTCTTATCCCTGTGGCTACAGGTGCTTGACATTCCAACTGCTGGGTACTCTTATCATGCCATTCAAAATGTGGTCTCTTGTATGGGTAAGATGTTGGCTTTTCCTTCATATCAACCAGAGTTAGGCCTTCCATTTGACACTGCCAGAGTAAAAATCGGGTTTAAGAAGTCTAAATCCATATGTCTCGCCTCCACTCTCCATTTGCTTGATGGCTCCACTATACTGGTAAGATTCCTCTTTGAATTAAAGCATATATGCTCTTTGTGTGGCAGAATCAGTCACACTCGAAATGCTTGCACCTTCACTGGAGAACAGGTAAGAACCCTACCCCTGACTATGAGGTTGCAATAACTAAACCCATTAAGCTCAATGGCAATTTGCCACTGCTTCTTCCTCCTCCCCTCTCTGTGACCCGTTCAACTATATGCATGGTGACTGCCCTTCTAGAACCTTTATTAGGCTGTTCAAAGATGCCTCCCACGATGGGTGGGTCTGAGTTGCCTAGCTCTTCGGATTATAGTCCAGAAGTAGAAATCGTGGTGTCGAATGGGCCTTTGAGCTCCCCAGGGGTCCCTATGGATTTATTAGTCTCTCCTCAGAGGCTTCCACTTAATGTCTCTGGCACTTCTCTCCCTAATGAATCCATCTAGCCTCAACAACCACTCTCAAACGACCCAAAAGCTCAGTCACAACTCTTCTCTTTAGGTGAGTTCTCCTCTTTTTCCAGCCCTGTGTCTGGCGAGCCCCATTCCTGTTTGTTTAATGTCTCTGAACTTCTTAACCTTCCCTTACTTTCTTTCCCTTCTTCCACAACAACTAATCCTATTCCTATCCATACCTTTGCTACTGCTTGTGCTACTACTCGATAGTTACCGATATGCACTGATCCCATACTTCTTTGAATGTTCTCTTCCCCCCCCAAAACCACTCCATCTCAACATACTTCTATGGAATTTTTGGGGGTGCGCTTCCAATACTGTCTCCATCCCTCCTAGGTTGCCCATTCTATATCCAGTGCTATGACTAGCTTTGCCGGAGTCCCTGATCCCTTGGCTGCCAAACCTAGCAAGCGGGCACGAACCACCTTCGATATCGTTGACCCTACTATGGAGGTGCCCTTCCATTTCATTAATTAGTTTGATGACCCTACCAAACTTCCATTTGGCCTTAATGACCGTTTCAAGGGGGAGGGCCCTACTACGGTTGCTAATACCTTGCAACATGAGATTGATGAAGGTGCCGCACACAACTCTAGGGAAGCGGGTAGAGTGCTCCAAGACCAGGTACGCATTATTTGGCTCTGTCATCCATTTTCAACCTATCTTATTGTCTTTTTTTGTATTACTCTCAGTCTAGTACTTGCTTGGTTTCACTTTGATACTCGATATAAACGCCGGTAATTTATTCCTAGGTAGCCTATTTGTTTTTGCTTCTTATGCTCGTATTTTCTTGCTATTTTTTCATTAACCATTGCTAGAGTTATTATCAGTATTACTGTTTGTTGTTTATCTTTCTATTATCTTGATTCTCTAATTTGTTTGTATTTGTCCTCTTAGTACGTTTACTTTTGTGTTGTTAATCTTAATCCTGTGGTATTCGTGTTCTTGCCTTCTTTACTCTTTTGTACCTTTGACTCTTGTCTGTATATATTTGACACCTCATGAAACTTTTTTGTTGGAATTACGGGGGTTGTGTTCTCCCAAAACTATTAGTACACTTAAAACCCATTTAAATAGACATCTCCCTGATTTGGTGTTTTTATGTGAAACAAAACTTAAAGATCATTCTTCTTTCCCCTCCCCTCTTGTGTTGTCCAATTTCAATTCCTCTTTTTTCATTAATAGTGAGGGTACTCATGGCCGAAAGGGGGGCGTTTGGCTCCTCTACTCCAAAAAAATTCCCAAGCCCCAAGCCCATTTTGGATCCTTCTTCATCTTTTTACACTTTGACCCTTGCCTTTGTTTCCCTGTGCCGTGGGGTGTGATCTGTCTCTATGGCTCTCCACAGGCTTCCACCAGGATGCAGGGTTGGAGAGAACACTTTTCTTTCCTCTCTTCAATCTCATACCATGTTCTTCTTATTGGGGATTTTAATGACATAATATCTCCATCCCAAAAACTGGGAGGAACTCCTTTTACCCTAACTCCATCTTCCAAGGCTTTAACAAATCTTCTTTCTACTTTCAACATGTCAGAAATTTCTTTACCCTATAATAATTTCACTTGGACAAATAAACAAAAACCCCCAAGCCTTGTCAAATAATGCCTTGACAGAGCCTATGTTAATCCTTTATGGCTATCCTTTCAACCTTACCCTTCCCTTACTAAGCTTTCTTCTTTTGCCTCTGACCACAATCCTATTGTTTTCCTAGCCACCACACCCATCACTCGAACTAAAAAACTTCTTCACTGCTAGCATGCCTAGTTTTCCCATCCCCTTTTCATGCCTTTATGTTTTAATAGTTGGATTAATTTGGGTTAAATAGATCTCCCCACCAAATTTGCATGTTTCAGTCGACTCCTCCAGAAATGGAACTTCGAAGTTTTTGGTCATATTTCCAACATTAAGGACAACCTGTTCAATGCTTTGTTACAAGGAGAAGACCTTGTCCAATCTATGGGTGACACTGCCTCGGTTCTTTCCCAAAATCTTGAATGGGTCTTCCAGGCTGAGGAAACCTTTTGGAATCAAAAATCTTGCCACGACTTCCTTGTCTATGGTGATCGGAATACAAAATTTTTCCATACTGTGGCAAAGGTTAATCAACATCACCGGAAAATCTCCTACATCCTCGCCAGTGGTGGTTCTTGACTTGAGAACCCTGCTCTCATTGCCAAGAAATTTGCATCCTTTTAGCACAATATCTTTACCACTTCAAACCCCCTCGACCCTACTTTCATTGAATGTCTCTTTCCCCTGTGCACTGACCAATCAATTCAATTCCAATCCCTTAGCTCTATTCCTTCTACTGATGAAATTTGTTCATCTATTTTTTTTATTGGGGTTGATGGATTTCAAACTATTTTCTATAAAAAAATTTGGCCTTTAGTCTCTGTTGATGTCATATCTTTTGTTTAGCACTTCTTCACCTTTGCTTCTCTTCCTCCAGGAACAAATCATACACTACTATGTCTTATTCCCAAAAAAGAAAATGCCTCTTTGGTTTCTGATTATCGCCCCATTAGCTTATGCAATGTTTCCTATAAGATCGTGGCCAAAATTCTTGCTACCCGCCTTAAATCCCTTTTTCCCACTTTCATCTCTTCTTGTCAAACTACCTTTGTTCCTAGTCGTCAAATCTACGACAACATTATCATCGCCCAGGAAATTTTCCATTTCCTCAAACACAAGAAGAAAGGCAAGTTAGGCTATGTGGCTATTAAATTGGATATGGCCAAAGCATATGACCGGGTCGAATGGAAGTTTTTATTATCCATTTTTTATTTTTTAGGATGTGGAACCCAGTGGCATGCCCTTATCAACTCTCTTGTATCCACATCCTCTTTTTCCATCAAACTTAATGGTAGTGCCTTTCAGCTTTTTCATGCCTCTAAAGTTTGCGTCAAGGATGCCCTCTCAACCCTTTTTTATTCATTATTGTGATGGAAAGGCTTTCCAGACTTTTGAACACTCACAGGGAGTTAAACTTATTTAAGGGCATCAAGATTTCCAGATTTGCTCCGGAAATTATCCATCTATTTTTTGCGGATGGTACCTTTATTTTTTGTTGCACTGCCCATGAGGACTTATCTACTATAAAGTGCATTATGGATCTTTTTGCTGATTTATCTGGTTTGAACATCAACCTCTCCAAAAGTGGACTTACTTTCAGCTCCAATGTAAACCCGATGAACGTGCCTCCCTTTGTCGTTCCATTGGCATTTCAAGAATGGATAAGGATTCGGTCTATCTTGGTACCAAACTTTTCCACCCTAGATCTACATGTGCGAATTGTAACAGTCTTCTTCATAAAGTGGAAAAGAGGCTGAGTATTTGGAAAGCTTCCCTTCTTTCTTTTGCAGGAAGACAAGTCCTAATCCAGTCAGCTCTAACATCAATACCTTCTTATTTAATGTCATGTTTCTCTATTCCAAAGACTGTGTGTAGGAAACTGGACTCAATCTACTCTAATTTTTGGAATAGTGACTCACCATCTCACAGAAAAGCTCATCTAATTGGTTGGAAAATAATATGTAAGCCTAAAGCTTTTTAGGGCCTTGGCTTTAGAGATTCATGCACCCAAAATAAGGCCCTGCTCCTCAAACTTGGATGGAGACTTCTCAACAACCCTCAAAGCCTCTGGGTGCATCTCTTACAGGCTAAGTATTTCTGTCACAGATCTGTCTTTGATCCTAAAACTCTCAAAATAAGAGGCTCCCCTTGCTGGAAAGCTATAATTAGTATTATTCCCACTCTTCACCATATGATTTACAGGAAAGTTGGTAATGGGAACAATACTTTCTTTTGGACGGACCCTTGGATTTTCCAGCACTCTCCAATTTCTATTGCCCAATATCATGCTCATAATAACGCACATCAAGTAACACTGGTAAGGCAAGTTATATCTGGTAATGGTTGGAATTCTAATCTTATACAATCTCTGTTGCCTCATCATATAACACGCATGATTCTATAGCTTCCCATTCATGTCTCTACTACAAATAATGATGAATGGTGGTGCCATCTCTCTAAAAATGGCATTCTAACAATTAAGATAGCTACTAGATATCTTTTAACAAACTCTTGTACTAATACTAATAGATGCTCCTACAGGTGTTCATGTTCTTTGCTCACACTGGTGGTGATATCTTTGGAAACTTAGAATTCCACCAAAATTTAAGTTGTTCATTTGGCGTTTGATTCTGGGTGGACTACCCACCAAAGAACACCTGCACAAATGGATGAATATAGACTCCACTTGTAGTCTATGTCACAAAGGCCAGGATAATCTCCTTCATGTGTTTTTCTCATGTGAGGTTACTCAAAGAATATGGGCTTCTGGTCCACTTGGTTTTCGGCCATCTAGCCTTCCATTTACCTCTGTTGCTCGATTAATTATGTATCTTTATAATTCTAGCCATTTGACTCTGTCTGAATTAACTTCTTTTTTTACTGTACTATAGATGTTATGCTAAGCTCTAACTCTCTAACGGCTCTTTAGAATTCTCGTTGCGACAAGCTCACCAGCGACCACCTCCCCATCCCCATCTCAGTGGCGGCAACGGCTAGGGTTCAGGTAAGGTTTATTCGTCATCCCTAACACCCTCCTCTCTTCTTCAGATCTCTCCTTTCCTGACTCTTTACCTACCCTAGTTGCTTGCCTAATTTATCCGCTAGATTACTTAGACTTTGCCCACAGCCACACCACCGATTAACTCGACCAAACCACAATGCCTTCATTTGTCTCTTACAAAGACTCTCCCATCCTGACTATTTCTCTTCTTTGAGATTTTCAAAAACCTATTTCCTTGATTAACCCCCTCTCTACCATCGATCATAGCCTAGATCCTTCCCCATCTGAGTTTCACCCAACATCCTTCTACTTCTCCTCTCTCTCTCTCTCCAACCCCCCCATGAGCTCTTCTTTGCCTATTATTCCTGATCCTCGCACTCCCTAGTTCTTCTACAAGAATCCTGAAGCCTATCGTGGACCCCCTACCCATACCCGTAGCCACATCTCAGGCACCATGAGCCTCTCCTAGCCCTTCTCTCCAAAGCCGATTCTTGAGTTCTGAACCAGACCACCCACCGCTGCTACCACACATCTCTGAGTTTGAGTTGAGACTGTCTACCCCAGTGGGCTGCCCCGGCAACAATCTACGACTGTAGGCAGTAAGGAAAGCTATTTTTATTTCCTGCTATTTCCCTATTATCTATTTAGGTAGTTTGTTTGATCTGTATTTAGTTATTTATAGCCAGTATTCAGGTGTCTCTAGTAGTAGTGTGACCCAAGCAAAGCTGAGTATCTTTATAAAAATAATAATAATAAATCAAATTAAAATAATAGTAAAATTGGTTGCATAGTCTGTTATCGTTGCATGTGCCCACTTTCTTAGCATTAGTATATGTCAACTATTCTAGTGTCGGCTAGTGCATTGCATATGCTTTATCTTAATGTATTATGCCATGCCCCCTTTCTGTATGTTTGTTAGTATACCTTTCTCTGTTTGGTAGAACTGAATCTTATCTTTTTTGATTGGGCTATTGTAGTCTTGTTTGAAAGTTACAGTTGTCATAGTTGTCTGTATCTCTTCACAATATTTTTTTATTGCTATGCGCTAGCGTATGTTATATATGCATTTTGGATTATCCCAATGGTATAGTCAATAGTATAAGCACTCTTGTTTATCTCATTTACTTGCACCTTTGCATATAGCTATTCTACATATCATCTCTAGACTAGTTTTTTTTTTTTTTCTTTATTTATCTGTTTCTCTCCACTCATATAATTTTTATAACTATATATATATATATATATCTGCACTTATACTATAGGTGTGTCAGGTAGGTAGCCGACACCTTATTTAATTCAGTCAATCTCTTTTGCATGGATCCTACTTTTCTATGACTTCATAATTTCTATTTTTTTTTTTATTACCTATTACTCTTTTTTTATCATGTCCTTCAGTACTAACGCTGTGTGTAAGTGTAGAATTACATTGGCATCTTGGAACATTGGCTCACTGACAGGCAAAAGCATGGAGTTAATAAATGTTATGCGGAGAAGACATATTAACGTTGCATGTATTCAAGAGACAAGATGGAAAGGTAACAAAGCAAAGGGGTTAGATGACTTCAAACTATGGTACCTGGGTGATGAAAGCAGAAGAGCTGGAGTGGGCACAGTAGTGGATAGAGATCTTAAAAATGAAGTGGTGGTTGTTAAAAGATTTGGAAGTAGGATCATCGCTATTAAACTTGTGCTAGATGGTGAGACCATCAATATAGCTAGCGCTTATGCGCCCCAAGCAGGACTAGATGAGAGTGTTAAACTACTATTTTGGGAACACATAGATGACTTGGTGTAAGGTTTTGGACAGGGAGAGAAAATTATTATCGGAGGAGACCTTAACGGGCATGTGGGCAAGGATTGTAGAGGCTATGAAGAGGTACATGGTAGATTCGGAGTTGGGGAGAGGAATGCAAAGGGGAGCTTAGTGTTGGATTTGCGACATCATATGACTTTTGCATTGTAATTACCTTTTTTGAGAAAAGGGAGGAACATTTAATTACCTACAAAAGTGGACAGCATGCAAGTCAAATTGATTTCTTCCTCATGAGAAGAACTGATAGAATGTTATGTAAAGACTGTAAGGTTATACCTAGAGAGAGCCTAACTACTCAACATCGACTAGTGATCTTGGATATGTACCTAGGAAAGTGGAAATACAAGAAGATACAACAGATCTTTCCTAAGATAAAATGGAGGCGACTACAAGGAGCACTATTAAAATATTTTACTGATAAAGTGGTGCCACAGGGAAAGTGGGATTTTGATGGAGGTGTTAATGAGATGTGGATTGAGATGACGACCTGTATCAAGAATGTGGCTAAAGAAGTGCTAGGGGTATCAAAGGGTGGGGGCCGAACTCCTAGAGAAACTTGGTGGTGGGATGAGGAGGTCTAGACTGCCATTAAATCTAAGAAAGATTGTTTTAAGACTTGGCAAAGGACCATTAAGGTCGAAGATAAAGTAAGATATTACTTAGCCAGGAATGAAGCTAAGAAGACTATGGGGAAAGCAAGGGCAAAGAAATACGATAACCTCTATGATAACCTTAATACAAGAGAAGGAGAAAAAGAGATCTATAGAATAGCAAAAACAAGAGAAATGATGAGTAGAGATATTGATCATGTTAGATACATTAAAAGTGATGATAGTAGAGTACTTGTATGGAATGAAGACATTATGAAGAGATGGGATGATTATTTTTGCAACCTATTAAATAAAAAGGCCTTGACTGATAGGATAGACCCAGAAGTAGAAGAGGATAGATATCACGCTAACCCTCCTTATGGACAACTACAACATGTTGGTGTGACTGAAGTTAAAGAGGCCCTACAAAAGATGAAAACAGGTAAAATACCAGGCCCAGATAAGATCCTAATTGAAATATGGAAGTGCCTAGGAGTACTAGGAATATTATGGCTAACCAAGTTGTTGGCATAAAACTAATGAGTCATACCATGAAACTATGGGAAAAGGTTATTGAAGGCCACCACCTCAGAGAAGAAACTACTGTAACTGAGAATCAATTTGGTTTTATGCCAGAGAGGTTCACAATAGAAGCTATCTACCTCCTAAGAAGACTTATGGAAGTATTTAGAGCTCATAAAAAAGACCTTCATATGGTCTTTATTGACCTTGAGAAAGCGTATGATAGAGTACCTAGAGATCTTATTTGGCATGTCTTAGGGAAGGTGAAGAGTTCTTTAAATTATGTGGATATAATTAAGGACATGTATGAAGGAGTGGTGACAAGTACCAAAACTATAGCAGGTCAAAGTAACGAGTTTCCAATTATAATTGGGTTACACCAAGGATCAGCTTTGAGCCTGCATCTGTTTGCTCTCATCATGGATGATCTAACCAAGCACATCCAAGACCAAGTCCCGTGGGGTATGCTATTCGCTAATTATATTATTTTGATAGATGAGACTTTGGAAGGGATTAATACTAAACTGGAGCTATGGAGATCAAACTTAGAACCAAGAGGTTTTAGAATAAGCAAAACAAAGACAGAGTATATGATGTGCCCATTTAGCTAGACTATGAGACGTGAGGAAGCGGCGAAACTTGAGGGGGCGAGAACTACCACAAAATGACTATTTTAAATATCTGGGGTCAATCATTAGCAAAGAGGGTGATATAGAAAATGATGTCTCCCACAGAATTAAAGTGAGATGGATGAAATGGAGAAGTGCCTCGGGAGTGCTATGTGATAAACACATGCCTGTTAAACTCAAGGGAAAATTCTACGGGATAGTAATATAACCAACGATGATGTATGGGGTGGACCGTTGGACAATCAAGAAGGGTAATTTGAATAAATTGGATGTAGCAGAGATGAAGATGTTGAGAGGGATGTGCAGAAAGACCCGAAGAGACAGAGTAAGGAATGATTGTATCAGAAAAGAGTTAGAGGTGGCTCCAATCTAGGACAAGCTGTACGAGAGATGATTGAAGTGGTATGGCCATGTTCAACGGAGACTTATAGAAGCCTCAGTAAGGAAGTGTGATCAGTTTCAATTACATGGAGCTAGAAGGAGAGGCAAACCTAAATTGACCATTGACGAAGTGGTAAGAAAAGATATGCAACTGGTAGGGATCGATCCTAGTATGACCGTAGATAGAGGTAAGTTGAGGACAAGGACCCGTATAGCCGACCCCATATAGGGGATGTTCCAAGGATGCTGCTTTGACTACTGCTTTAACTTCTTATTTTTACCTCCTCTTTTTTTTTTTTACCTTATCGGATCCTTGTAGCCGACCCCATCAAGTTGGGATAAGGTTATGATTGTTGTTGTTGTTGAATTACTATTTGCTATTTCTTATGCATAAAAACAGGGTTACTTTAGAGATCTCCTCCCTTTCACCGTGCACTGTTATCCAACAAGTGTACCACTGGACAGCAAAAGTACAGCACCTTTCTAACAATCAGCCTGTACAACAGCCATTGGTTTCCCCACCTTTTCCATGTCCTACCCCAACAGGACATCCTGATAATACTATTTTTATAACATTTATTACCGATAAGTCTTTAACATTTTTGGATGGGCACTATCAGTTTTCTCTCATACCAGTTGCTTACTCTCTCTTGCTGATTTTGTCATGACAAGAGAGGTTACTGATTCCGTGTCAATGGGACTTCTGATCGGGCTCTAGGAATTCCAAATCAAAGAAGGTGTTTTTGACAGAATTTTAGCAGACTTACCTGTTTTTGACAGAATTTTAGCAGACTTACCTAAACTTAACAGCCTCATCTTTGTAGATAATTTTTTGAAATGGCCTTGGCCTACTTTTAGCTGACGATTGACCATAGACAGTCTTTTTTCTAAAACCCAATGCCTTGTCACTGATTCACTGATTCACTGATTCATTGATTCTTCATATATTAGCATTTTGAAACTCGGGCGTTTGTACCAAAAAAAAAAAAAAAAAACCCAGCTACTATAAAAGGCTGAATCCGGGAGAACCTTTCGTACTTCCATTTCAATTCTTCGATGGAGGAAGGCACACGAGGCGGTGAGTGTGAAACAAAGAGTGACTCGGACTGGGCCGAGTTGACTCACGAATGCTTGACGAACATACTGTCGAGGTTGAGCTTGGAGGACCGATGGAGAGGAACCATGCTCGTCTGCAAGTCGTGGTTCCGCGTCTGCAAGGATCCTTGTTTCTTTTCCACCTTCGACCTAGAATCCCAATTCCAATCTGTCCCCGAGTCGCCTCTATGGTGGTCTCCCGAATTCGAGAGGAAGATCGATGCCATGCTCCTTTCTATCGTCAATTGGAGCGCTGCACATCTCAAGGAGATTCGCGTCAGGCACTGTTCTGAGCGTTCTCTCGCTTTCGTGGCCGAAAGGTACGTGACGTTTAGCCCTCAGGGATTTTCTTTGTGAGGATCGCTTGAAAGTCTTAGTTTTTGAACGAGTTGATAACTATACGATTCGATATGATTCTGTGGTGGATTTACTTATTATTTCTTTGCGTTTGAATTTCCTCTTGTTTGTGTAATGAGAATAGGGTTCAAATTATCGATTTAATTTTGATACATACCATTAATTAAAAGCTTTAATTTTTCTTTCTATCCCGTCGTTGGGAACCCGGTGTTCTGAATTTCTCTGTGTTCTGAACATTAATTAGTTTGAAAAATTGAATATCATTTTGGTTTGAAAATTTTCTGTTTTCAGAAAAGTGAGAATTCTAGGTTTTGACATGGTTGCTTGACGGGTTTCTTTTAATCAATTGAATTACTAAGTTATTTCTTTAGAACACCACAGTCGCCCAAAGGACAACAGTCTACTTGTTAGGCCATGATCAGTAATCTTTCAACAAATGGATTCTTGCTGAAACAGTGCATGAGGAACTAAATAATAGTGCCAATTTTGGAAATGAAACTAGTCCATATGGTGCTAAATTGTGGATGAAAGTTCTCAATTTCGGTAAATCTCCATTGAAAACAGGCTCTTTGTTACTGGGATTAATCACAGGTGTCACCTAATGTTCTCGTTTCTGTTTCTATTATCAATTTTATAATTTGGGATTTTTAGTGGAATTTGCAATGTCTATCTAAACTGAAAACAATAAAGGATTTATATGTAGTTCTGTTCTTGCATTTGCAGGTGTCCAAACCTTGAGGTTCTTTCAATCAAGAGCTGCCCAAATGTTACTAATACGTCACTTTTCAAGATAGCATCTGGGTGCCCACTGCTTAAGGAACTTGACATCAGCTACTGCTATGAAGTATCTTATGAATCACTAGAGATGATTGGAAAGAAGTGTCTAAACCTCAAAGTTTTTAAACGGAACTTTATGAATTGGCTTGACCCTTCCCAACACCGTGGAGTTGTTTCGGATGAATATCTAAATGCTTGCCCTCAAGATGGGGATGTAGAGGCTGCTGCAATTGTAAAGTTCATGCCTCATCTGGAACACCTTGAGCTCCGGTTCTCAAAGTTGTCAGCCAGTGGCCTTGGTACAATCTCTAAAGGTTGTCCGAACTTGGAATACTTGGATCTGTTCGGGTGTGCAAACTTGACTAGCCGGGATATGGCAAATGCATCGGCAAACCTGAAGAACTTGAAGAGGATTGTGAAACCCAATTTTTACATTCCTAGGTCAGTCTTCCACACTGAGAGGTATGACCATTGGAGGTTGTATGACGAGCGTTTCCAAACAGATATTTTTCGGATTTAATCAATGAGAGAGAAAACCCTCTGGTGACTCCTGAACACAATTGATTATGATTTGCTTAACCAAGAGGTACCCTGATGAACCGACCTCGTGACATGGGCTCAGGTACAAACAGAAATTTTTCCATCCTGTATGTCGTCTTTCTGTTTGCATGTTGAACGTCTTCAAGACTAAGGTTTTTTTTCCCTCATTTATTGTTCTGCGTAGCCGACCCTATTAGTTGGGATGAGGCTTGGTTGTTGTTGTTATATATTTCCAAATTATCATTGCTATATCAGAACATAGACTGTATCTTACCTGAATGGCTTCTGTCAGAGATACAAATTTAGGAGAAAGTGTTCAATATGCGTTAAGAATAATATGCAGATACATGAACTCCTCACAAAGGAAGTCGGTCAAAGAACTCATGAGGTCCTATGATAAAAGATAATCATGTCACAGCTTGCAACCAGTTGCACTGTAAGAATCACAGTAATATATATATATATATATATATATAGAGACACATCATTAGAGTAAATGAACAATGAAACACGAGTTTGAGGCCAAAAAACTTGCAAGTAGCAAGGATGTCTTTTATTTGAGGAAGGCCCCCTGGGGGACTCTCCTCCCATGAGCCTATGAAGCAAAAGCCATGTTTTCTAAGAAGGGTAATAGAGTTTGTCACCCATCTCCCACTTGAAGTATAAGGCAGAGTAGTCTTTTCTAATGTGATCTTCCCAGATCTCTATACTACATCTTCTTGTATCTGCACACTATCGCCGGCCATAATTGGGAGCTGTGATCCTTCCCAAGAATGCTAAATACTGTGTTGAACGACATCCTCCTCCTTTCTGTGATGTCAAATACCTTATTAGAGACTGGTTTCAAGATTGTCTAGACTTATTATTATGTGATCATCTTACTTAATCTCTAGGAAAGCTTGAAAAAGTATTTAGAGCAAATAACTTTCACATTTCACCATTTGGACCTCTTTCACATACACTAGCAATACATAAAACATCAAAAATCCATTTACAAATGTCTTGGATTCTTTGTTATCCAAAGTTGTAAGTGCATCTTCCCTTACTCTTCACATGGTGGAAGTGTTGTCCTTGCTGAGAAATGTAAAATTGTATTTCAACACCTTTGCTTCTTTCTACTCAATGGCTGTCCGTAACCTGCTACCATTTATTCTGCCACTCAGAAGCTTCCCACAAATGGTGTTTGTCCATTCTCACAGGGTGATACCGTACCTCATTGAACAGTTTAACTGTCGCTTTTTATTATTTTTATTGGTTAGATTCTAAATAAAAATTATATATTTACCTTCCACATGGGTATTGTTCCCAGTTGTATCTTATAATCCAAGAACATGTTAATAAGCAATTTGAATTCTTCTCAAGTCTGATAGATGCTATCTTAAGGTTACTACATAACCAAGTTGCATGCATGTAAATTCTTCCTAAATCTGATAGATGCTATCTTATGGTTATTACATAACCAAGTTACATGCATATTGGCACTTGCCAGATGGACTGCAGCCCAAGCAGGGTCCAGTGTCTGTCCTTAGAAGAAGTTATCTTTTTTTCTTTTCATCAGATGGTCTAGAGTCAAACCTGGCTCAGTTCTGGTCTTTGAATGGGACTGGTTTTGTTTGGCTGCATTAGAAAGTTATATGATCAGACCATTAGAGTAGTCACTGAGACCTGACAGCATGCTCCTTAAACCTTCTGAAAACTGTGTGATTCTTTGGGTCCATTTGATAACGTTTCAAGAAACGCGTTTCTGCCATTTCTATGAACGGAACAAAAAGTGTTTGATAAAACTGTTTTGTTTCACTTGTTTTCAGAAATTGAAATTTCTACCTATTTATGGTTCAAGAAATGACTTAAAAACTTGTTTCGTTGTTTCTGGAAACAACTCAGGGCCATTTTTTCGCTGGTTACTATCGACTTTTAGAAACATGACTTATCAAACACCTTCAATTCCGTTTTTGTTTCTAGAAACGGAAATTTATGTTTGCAAGAAACGACAGAAACGTTATCAAACGGACCCTTATTCTCTTACCATCTTGTCTAGGTGGTGTTTGAATTCTAAAAGGGAAACAACCACAATTGGCTGTCCAAACCCATCCTTGGGCATGGCTTATGGGGCAGTTCCAAAATATCAAAAACCTACTTCCATCCTTCAAGTTAAAACCATTCTTTGTACTGTATCCACAGATGAGAAGGGCACTGTTGATGATCATCTCTTCATTCCAAACTTTTCTTCAGAATGGTCTGAATGAAGACTCCAAATTCTGATGATGGTTCACTTACCATCCGTCTTTTGGCCCTCACAAATGGGCTTTATCATAAATTCACTTCCCCCTAAGGATTTAATTATTGGTATAGGTTACAGCTGATATGGATCGGTATCGGTAAGAATCGGTCAAGGGTCAGAAATTGTACAGTTTTGCCGGATTGGTCACGGTATTGGTTAGAATCGGGAAAAAAGTTCTAAAAAAATTCAGAAAAATGAGAAAACCAAAATGCAAGAAGGAATTAAAAAAATAAAAATGACACCAGTTTCACAATTATAAAGATGCAATTGAGTGCTATGAGAGGTAACGTCATGTACTGTGTTGCTTATATTAGTCCTATAACCTGTCCCTTAAGTGACTTCGCCTTGGGTCCAGAAAATTCAGAAAAGCTCCATCCTCTAGGAGCAAGAAACAGGTTCTCATTCAGTACTGCGAATGCATTTGCAAGGAGAAGAAGACCTTCCAGGAACGTCCACAAACCCATGTCCTGCTTGATTAAAAATTAACAGCAATTATGAGGCAATTGTCTAGCTGCGAAGAACATTATTAATCAGATATGGTAGTAGGAAGCGCTGGCCGAGTACCTTCAATGAGCATATGAATTGAACAGATGGCTTAAATAGATAGGAACCAAAATAAGAACATTCTAAAGCGGGTTTCAATATTCAAGTCTTGTAAGAAAGAACTTGTTACTATTAATATTAATTTGTAATGAAACACTCATCATTATCTTTGTGCTCGTCTCTTTGTAAAAACAAGGCAAATCATCAAAACTATATCGCACCCACCACATGCAAAGGAGAAATAATCAATTTTACGTAAACAACTTGAAAAATAGCATATATAAATAGTGTCATACACATCCAAACCATGTGGAAAATGCAAATATAGTTATATGATAATTAATCTCATTCAGTAAAAAACATCCAAACCATACTACAATCTGAAGGTAAACTAAATCAATTATCTCATCAGAAAGGACTTCTCCAAATGAAAGGACATAAAAAAAAAAGTTCAATTTTAAGAAGAAAATAAATTACAAAAAGTTTCACTAATGAAAAAAAATTAGTTTCTTCAAACTTCAAAGTTCTAGTGATGCCTCCTTGTCCAAAGTCAAGAGTCCAACACACACTTGTTTGATTTGCTACAATCTATTTTTCTTGTTGTACATACACCACAAAAAATCTCACATTAAAAATAAAATCTTAAAAAAAAAATAGAAAATGGATAAAGTATTGAAATAAGAAAGAAATTACTTCAAATTATTACACTATCAACCGTTGACTGAATGTCATGGTTTATCATATCATTGATTGTTGCTGCCATCATCCCATCCACCGGCTGCGGTGTAGGGTTGATAAATCCACGTTGTTGTGTAGACATCCATGGGTTCGGTTCCTGAGTCTCAGAATATGGAATATGCCCTCTCTTTGCTGCTCGACATACCAATTATGAATATCACCTAAGACGTGTTGGGTGTTAACACCATATGTCTATCCCGTAGACCATGCAGTCCATATATGTCCTTAAATGTTGTCATTAGTTCCATCATCTAAATCTTCGTTCACATCACTATCAGCTTGATCTAAAGAAGCAGCCACTGTCTCATCAGAATCAATCTCTTCCTCTTCCAATGGTATCTCTTGATCCTCATCTATCGGTCCCTTACCATGGCAATGGCATGTTTGTGATCGTGTAGTTTGACGCTCTGGTGTCTAAGTCAACTATCGATGCTTGTGTTGCTTACTTCCATGACTACTATCACGCTTGCTATGTGTAGCAGCACTAGGCGCCACGATTCCTCCACTAGTACCCGAATGAACTATACGCCAACAACTCTCTATACGGTCTCTCACTCCACTAGTATGACTTTGCAAATCTTGATGTGCACTACGTCTACGCAACTGAAGATTTGTCTATTCTTCAACCTCTTCTCTATATGGGACCTCTGAGTCCAACCGAGGAGGAGCATCATCACTTCGTTCGTAGTAGTTATTGTAGATTTGCTGATAAATGTCATCAAGGTCTTGCATTATGGACTTATATTGGGTAGACTTTCTAAAAGCTCCCTATCCAACCAAGATGTGTCACCATCAAGTAGAGGCTCAGTAGCCTCAGTATCCATATGCACATGTTAATGCATCCATAAATCTATTGGATCATCATAATCTTAGATGTGTGTAAGATCTAATGGAGTATAATCAATATCCTATAAATGCAAATTACGAAGACGAAGCCGCTCATTGTAGTGGATGAAGACAAGTTCACGTAGAGTCTTTAGCTTCAACCGATTTCGTGGTTTAGTATGAATAAGGGTGAATCTACTCTATTTTCTCTCACATCCTGATGAGTTACAGTTTGCGACAATACTTTCATTGCCACATTTCTTAGATGTGGTGTTGATACACCATACATCTCCTACCAATAATCTACATATAGACATAAAGAGTCGTAAGGGGTATGTTAGTTAATTAACATGTAAAGAAAATCTTCTATAATATCATGAAAAAAATATGATACCTAGTGTCGTGTTATGGATGGCTCGTTAAGCTAGCGAAGAACCAAATTCACCTACATTTCTCTCATAAATTTGTATCTAGAAGTATAAATAAAAAAAGAGCAGTGATAAGAAAATTGTAAGAAGTATAACAGTACAACCTAAATTACATTTAATTTTCTCACATCATTGATACATATGCTTTGTTCATCAAGGTTCCTGACCAGTCTTCTTATGACTGTCATCGTTTCCATTTCACATTCATCTTGGTTTCGCACGTTGCCACCATTCATGTGAGTGGGGTTTAGAAAATAACATGAAAGCATGGGTAATTGTCAATAATACATCAAAATTTTTGGAAATGTAATATCAAACATCAATAAAGCATACTAAGAATTTATACTTGTAGCATGCATTAGATGTGCGATTTTTTCATCCCACCGTTTTTGTATCTTTTGCCAGTATTTCTCACCCTCCTGAACATTGTTTAACATGCATTCTTTAGCCCGAAGTAAGGCATCATAAATAAGAGGTAGAGTATCCCGTTGCTTGGTATCAACAACCTTTTGTACAGCCATGATGGGCTTCATGACTGCTAAAACCCAAGCCACCCCATCCCAAAACCAACTACCGGTGATGGGATCTTGTGTTCACATAACTGTCTTTTCTTTTATTATCATTTTGACCAAGGGCTATCAAAAAAATTTCATCTAGAAAGACATTTACCATCGCTACCTTGTTATCCAATAAACTCTGCAATGATATATACTCAGTGGCAAACCTTGTAGTCCCAGGTCTACATAAGTCCTTGCCACCAGTAAATATCCTCAACCGGTTAGTAGTAGTGGGAGAATTATATATTTGTCTACTAATAGCATGTCCAATCAATCGAATCTCCCTAATCTCATTGAAGGTGCTAAGCTCATGTAAAACAAGATCTAAGTAATGGGCGGCACATGGTGCCCAAAAAAGATGATGATGATCATTCTCCAACAACCTCCCTGCTCCTTTGTATGAAGCCTCATTGTTTGTGACCAATTGGATAATATGCTCTTCTACAATGTCTTTGATGAATGACTTCAACTGCGCAAATATAAATGCACTCGCCTTCCGATCATTTGATGTATCAATGGACTTATGGAAAATAGTGTTCCCATTGCAGTATATCATGAAGTTAATAAGTGACTTCCTTGTGTTCGAAGGCCTCCCATCACACATCATGGTCACACCCCTCTTCACTCAATCATGCCTAAGGGAATTTATATACTCCTTCAAATCCTGAACCTCCATTGGAAGATATTTTTGTTGAATCTCAAATGGGTAGGGGGCTTTATTTTCCCCTCCTCTGCCACTACATCCAATAAATTATGAAGGTGTTTACTTTTAACAGAATTAAAAGGCAAACCATTGAAAGTCAACCATCTTGTTACCGCCCATACAAACTTTAGTTGTTTTATCCAACAACTTTCCCTTGACATGATCTAATATCTGGGTCTATCTTGCAAATGCCGCTATGTGAATGGAATTAATTAGCATATAACTATATTGGCCAGTCTGTTGGGCTTTAGTAGGGCCAATGGTCACCTACTCATACACACATCCATCCACCCATAAATATGACAGGGTTCAACCCCATGACCTCCTCCCCTGAACGCCGACTCTTCAAGCCGAAGCTGCCACCACTAGACTAAACCAATATTCATAAAAGAGCAGGGATAAGGTTTCAATGGTTCACCACCTAACTAGGAAAAAAAATATTTCTAGTTATGTGCAAGATAATCTTCCTTACGAACACTAGCTTATTAGCCTAGTGGTGGCGGCTTCAGCTTGAAAAGCTAGCACCTAGGGGAGGAGGTTGTGGCATCGAACCTTGTAGTATGTATGTGTGTGGATAGGTAGGTATATGTAAGAATAAGTGACCATTGACCCTACTAGCACCCAATAGGCTGACCAATTAGTAGGATAAAGTAGCAAAAAAAATAAAAAATAAGAATCCTCCTTTTAATGCAATCAGTTTTTACATAAAAATAAAGGGGATGGGAGGGGGAATAGATTCCCCTTTCCGTAGTCTCTGGTACTCATCACTAGGCAAGGTGAGACAATTCTGCAAATTTGGACCCCAAGAAATACACCTGACAGGACATTTAGGTTAGAGGTCCACTAATAAATATACTTTATAAAACCTCTAGGATTCAGACCCAAGGTTCTTAAACAAAGAGTTGTAACATAACCAAAGAAAATAAAACAAGATGACTGAATTTATACTTCTCTTTTCAGCATTTGTCAATCATGAAGAGCACACCAGAGAATAAATCAGATCGCATAGAAAAGGAGATACAAAATACCATAATTTAATACCAAATGGTCCAGCCAGCCAAGATTCGCTTACACAAATTGCAAGATAAGAAGAGATGCCATGTGTTTAAGTTAATTGCTACTGTTGGGTTTGTACAGACTTTTAAGAAGGCTAGAGATCGGCTGGTTAAGAGGGCAAGTTAAAAACAAAGTGACAAAGTTCTAGTAGATGTACATAAAACCTTGTCTTCTTAATGTTACATATTTCTTTTGCCAACAAAGAAAAATTTAGCTAAGGTAGATGACTTTTTCAGACGACAACTCCCCCCCCACCCAAAAAAAAAAAAAAAACAGAGAACGCCGGGCTTCCATCAATCCCCATGAATGGTATAACGCTCCCATTTCTTTGTTGAGTCATAAATCTGCAACAATCAATCCAGAATTATACAATTAGATGGCTATCCACAACAAACAGATTTTCATAGCAACACCATAGATTTAATAGTCCTAAGAACTCTTAAGTTGTCCCTCTTTAAAACATGAAAATGCAAAAACAGAAAGCAGCACAATCATATTTGTTGGCATGCCAGTCGGAACTATAATGTTCAGGGAAGATAAAAGCATGGAGCTGAATATGATCAGGTATGTTTCTCTTTCAAGAGGTGAAAGCAATGGTGGAAACCTAGACCATACCCGTAAGCTGACAAAATTTACACGGTCAGCTCTACTATGCACCCAAACTGCTTCTTTATTGCCACTATTACAATAATTTCTTACTTTTGCCTAGTAAGTAATCTGCATAAAAGAGGGTTTTTTTTTTTTTTTTTGGGGGTGGGGGGGGGGGGGGGGTGGGGGGTGTGGGGGAGGGATCCAGCAGTGCCTCAGCCAGAAACCTTCTGCTTGACTCCCTTTTTTGCTAAATGGCTCGTTGTTGGAACCAAAATTTGTTGACATGTCCATGCCAACATCTGACTATTAACATCGCCAGATGTTTGAATGAAACTTCGAAATTTATATTTAATGAGATGGGATTGTAATGAAAATTAGGGGAAAAGACCCATGGACGGGAGCACATATAGTTGACAGTTGAGAATAGAAGTAAGCCATGAAGTTTGACATGTGGGCTATCAACGGGATTTCCCTCGGTGAACGATTAGATGATCATATGAATGGTCCAAAGACTCCGCCCATATGGCAGAAATGAGTGAAGTTGCATCCAGTCACCTTTTCATACAGTGAAAAGCATTTTCTATGAGAGATTCAATTGAGCATATTTTCAGCATCCCACAGTTCAATCACATGCGTATTCATAGTTGTCATGGTCCCTAGGCGACCCAAGACATTGGAGAGGTGCGTAGGCGTCCTAGGCATGCAGTATATGATTATATGCAACGGGCAAGGGAACCCTGGCAGTCTAGCGTTCCTATGCCCAGACACAGCTTGGTGTGAATATACCCAGCGCACGGGAGGCAGCTGGGTCTAGGCATGGAGATCGCTAGACTGGCAGCGTTCTTTTGTCCATATGCAACATAATAATAATAATTTTATACAATCTTGTTATATGCAACATAGAAGCCATATCAACGCAATGTGATATAAGCATGCTAGTAATGACCTAATATGAGAAAACCAATTTAGAATAAACAAAACATAGGATATAATATAAGCATATTCATCAAAAAACAAAACAACAAACATAAATCAATGTGAACTTGTAAAGTGTCAGTAAGGCGTGCTGTCTCCTAGGACCCAAGAAAGAGACTGGACGCCTTGACAACTGTGTATTATATGAAAATATACTAAAACCATGGTTATCACAGAATGCAAACAATTTAACTCTTTATGCAGCTTGAATGAACTACACTGCGTGTATGTGAACTACATGTGGTAAATACACATGCAGTCATGGCATATACACCCTCATGAAAAGAGAGAGAGAGAGAGAACAAACCTCCCATCTTGAAGCAGGGAAGATATGCTTATTCTTCTCATACCAATGCCTCTCCACCACCTTTCCAGCATGGGACTGTTTTAACACATGAGACAAGATGAGTATAATCATTCAACTTTTTTCTCATTTCTTTTGGACCGTTGGGTTAAGGGAGATAGCAAAGCTAGTGAGATGTTAGTTGTCATGGATAAGGAAGAATTTGAGCCAAGGTTTGTGGTCTGAGCCTTTTAACCAACTTAACAATGACACCATTACACTAAATTAATTTTAACTTCTGAGGCTGCCAGTAGCCACCTCAGGCGACAAATGCCAAGACTTGTGCACAATGATGTGCTTGCACATGCATGAACACCCATACACGTACATGTTTGCCATACAGATAATGGGGAATTATGTACCTGACAACCTGACAACAGTTGCAAAAAGCCCAAAGGGGCCAAGTGTTTCCCAGTCAAACCCCCCCCCCCCGGCGGGGGCCTGTGAAGCTTGGAGCAAATAACCAAGCAGCTTAGGTTACTGGTCCCATTTGTGCCATGTTTAGAGCATGAGGAAGCAGAATATTTGGACCCCTTGAGATTGCCACCTTAGCGCTCAGTGAAAGTAAATTAATAAAATACAATAGCATATGGAGAAAACATTCCAGCATGTCTGGACCTGATTTTCAAATCAGCGTGCCCTATATGTTGCCACATGAAAGAGTGATGTGGCAATTATACCCATTGATTATCTAGGGAATGGTGCGGGTAGGCCATGTGTCAAATTTTGAGACCAAATTCAATATATTGTCTCTTACCAGGAAAAAAAAAATTAATATATCGTCTTACAAAGGCCCTCCCATTTATGTCCATGCACCCCTTCCATAGTCCCACCCCATAATATATAATCTATTCATGCGTAAATGCACCCAGGGGTCTGCTGATGGCAATGCCAAATGTGGGCTCCCTCTTTTCTGTCGAGTGAATTTCTGGCTAGGTTTTTCCTCGTCTTTTTTTTTGGTATTATTCCATCTTTTCTTTCTTAATACAAATCTGATCGTTTTGCGGAAGAAAAAAATTGCAATCAGGGGTGAAGTTGGACTCTCACGGTAGCATGCACGGGGAGAAAGAAGGCTATATGTACATATGTGCTAATGCAATAAACTTATGTCAGATGTTCTGATTTAACTCATTGAATGTAAATCTGTGGCAAGGCAGTCAAACCCACACTTGCTATGCTCTGTCCCCATTGATTATGGCTTTGGTATGACCCTTATAGAGCTGGGTTTGGGCTTGTATTGCCACAACCTCAGAGGCTCCCACTTGCGGCATTGGACCCCCACCTTGTGAATCAGCAAGTCACTTGCATGTTTAAAGGGTGGGTCAGCCTAGGCTTGCCCAATATTTAATAGGGTTATATTTGGCATTGGTGAAACCAACAGTAAAACTAATCGCCATCACTAGAGGGGTAAGTCCAGTTAAAGATGAGAACCTTGCCCAAGGTCCTGATGATAAGACAATTGGATCCACAATTCAATTGTCTCACCTAGAAAAAAAAAATTTTGAACAGAAGTTTCAACAATTTTTTTTACCTCAGTATTCCTTTCAACATTATAACGAATTTATAAATAAACTAACGAGCAATCTAATATTACCATCACATATATTGCTTTTGTAAGAAACATAGCATTCTGTTCTACCAAGAAAAAAAGAAACATAGCATTCTGCATCATAAAGTTAGATTTCATTTTATCATAGGATATACTTGTAGTACTAATGATGCAGTAACACATCTGTGGACAGGGCCAAACCCAATTAGAGAGCCAAACCAAGAACCAGGTCAAAATTTGGGCTTTGGGCCTAGTAGGATAATTAGGATTTTTTATTTTGGGGTGATTATAAAAAGAGTGCCCAGTGCACAAGGCTCCTGGCTACTGCAGGGTCTGGGAGGGGCATATGTATGCAGCCTTGCCCCCACTTTCTATTTTGGCACATCTTTTATTTTACTTGGCATTGATTTGTTTGAGTTGATTTCAATTTTCCAGTTAAGAGTTACTCAACTCAGCCTTAACCCACCCAACTGAATGGAGTCGGCTACATGGATCCTATTTCTCCAATCAGTACTATTCAAAGCCGTACAAGATTCCAATCCTAAGCTATAAATGTCCTTCCTCACCACTTCTTCTATGGTTATTTTAGGCCGACCTCAACTCTTTTAGCCCATTTGAAATCCCCTTCATCTTTCCTCTTATTATTTCCAGGTACGATTTGCCCCTACTCCTCCATTATCCCATTCTTTTGCTTCCCTGTTCTTTGTATTCATTCTTATCTTTTCCTCCTTTCCAGTCCTCCTTCCCTTTGGGTTTCCTAACCCCACACCCTGGTATGTTTCAAGGTACCAACAGCCCCTCATCTCAAATTCCGATCTCTCTCATTCCCTTTCTTTTATTCCTAAGAGTTAGGCTGGAAGTTCCTCCGGTATAGCGACCACTAACCCCCAAGTTCCACCTCCCGAGTCCTCTTCTATCTTAAGATTGCAGCCAAGTTTTAGATCTGAAACCACAGGTAATGCCAGGTTCGGTTTCAGGTTCTCCCACTGTCTTCCAGTCTGCAGTTTCAAGTGATTATCTAATGGATTCAATAGAGCTTTTATCTGTAAACCTTGACCTGAAATTTCAGGCAAAACAGAGGCCTGTAGAAGGAGTTCTTTCGATTGAAGTTTCTCCTCCTGCTGTGGGTATTCATGTTCGAAAGCTGAAACCTAGATTTGGTGGGTTACTTCTAATTCTTCTTTTTTTTCTCAAAAAGTACCCCTCTTCTTCCTTTATCCATATTTATCCTTTCATTCCAAGTCTGTCCCTGTTCTTTAAATAAGAAATCCCTTTGTATCCTAATCCATATACCTTCCAAAGTAACCCTTTAAGTTTCTGTTTTATCACCAAATTGCAACTCTCCTTTGAAATCTTCAGTTTATTTTCAGAATTGCCACCATTCTTTAATACTTAGCTATAGGTCACATGGGTGGGCCCATCCCGAAATTGGGGTTTTCGATCCCATGATCGCACCAATTTGGTAATAAACAAACCTGGCCATGACACCCTATATTATAAAGAACAGAGTTCGCTTGCCTGACGGAAAAATTGCTATTTTCTTCATAGATGAAGGGCAAAGCGACAATCTCGTTTTGCAGTCCAAGGTGGAGATGTTATCACAGACCCATGAGATCATCGAGTTTGAGACTGATGTCTTCGTCAAATTCTCTATTTCCCAATATTGTGACAATGCTTATTGTGAGGTGTTTGATTCTTCCAAACACATCATTAAAGTTGGTCAGCAATGGTTGTAAGCATAGTTGTCATGGCGCCAAGGCGAACCAAGGCAGTGGAGGGTTGTCTAAACGCTTAGGCGAAAAGGCGTCCGCCTTAAGGCGAACAAGTGTTATTTTTTATTTTTCCTATTTTCTAACATTATTTAGTAAATTATATATACCTTGAATCATAAAAAATCAAGATTAAGCCACATTAAGTCATTAAAAATCAATATTTAGCCCCATCAAATCATAAAAAATTAACATTAAGTCATATTAAGTTATAAAAAATCAACATTTAGAGAAATGCTCTTATTCTATAATAAGTTTGACTAGTCAAATGATTTTATTTTTACATGAGACTTTTTGTATTAGTTATAATATAAAACTAGCTTTCTAACAAGTCTAAGATTACTTAAATCTGAGTTGCAATGACAAAGTTATGCTTCAGTCAAACTTATTTTTAAGTGCGCAAATACTGTTAAACTCGCCTGAATGAAAATAATTTTATGAATATCAAAACAAAATATTATTTTACCGGACTTTTGGTTTTTAGCAATGTTTTAACATGATAGAATTTATAAAATTTTCATAATTGAGAAAAACCCTAGCATTTAAAAGTTGAAAATCGTCCCTATAACCAAAATCTAGTTTTTGTTCTTGGACTGGGGGGTTGACTTTTTATCCTTTTGGAATTTGATTTTTAAACTATTTTTATTGGATTCAAATAGGGGGTATTTGCTTATTTATGAATAATATATTAAGTAATAAACGTTTACTTGAATGATATTTGGCATAAATAAGTGCCGAAACACAAGGCAACATGCAGCGCAACAAGGCGGCTGTCGCCTAGGCCCTAGGAAAATCGCCTGGACGCCTAGGCGACGCCTTGACAACTATGGTTGTAAGCGTGAAAGGGTGTAGTTGATCGTGATAGAAAATGTGCATTCGAAAGCCTTCTCATCTATGAACACATTTCTTTCAAAGAGACTGGTCTGATGTGGTATGCTTAGAGCCAAAGGAGGCAGCACTAACATTGCAACCACAGGAAAAACCGAAAGCATCAACGCAAGAGGAAGGCCGCCCTGACGTGGGACAACAAGTAACAATCAACAGAAATGAGACAATTATTGTGTGTGAAGAAATAACAGACTATTGCAACAGTTCATATTGAGTTTATTATTCTCCACATATTTCGAGACACATATGCAACATCGAAGCTTCATATTTTGGAGTTTGTTCAAGTCGCAGACAAGGCGCAACAAGTGCCTCCGTTAGAGTGTTTTTATTTCTGCCCTTCTACAAAACTCAAGGGCAAGTTTTTTCTCAGCTGAGAGGATTGATGCGATATCCCTTATGTGGACTGTGTCAAACTCGATTCGAGGCCCAGACTGAAAACCGGATCCAAATTTGAGTTTTGGATCTAGTAGGATATTTAGGATTTATTTTTCGGATAATTCTATAATTTAGGTAGATTAAGTAGGAGATTGGTTCGAGTTGATTTCAGTGTCCTAGTTTAAGAGTTTCTATTCGTTGCAAGTTCTATTTTCCTATTTATATGAATGCACCATACTATTGGGCTTTTAGAATGGAAGAATGAATTGAATAGTCAGTTTGTTGTGGTGCCAAGGCATAGGCCTGCTGGCTGTGAGACGTGCATGTTTCCTTTCTCCTTCATCTCTCTTCTTCTATCTCCCCTCCCTCAGCGAGATCCTCTTCATCCTTCCTCTCCTTATTTCCCGCTACAATCTCCTCCTACTCCACCATCTCCATGTCTTTTGCTTCCCTATACTTCATATTCTTTCTAATATTCTTCTCCTTTATAGTTCTGTTTCCCTTTAGAGTTTCCTAACCCCACACCCTGGTATTCTGTTCCACACGCCCCCATCTCAAATTTCCATCTCCCCAATCCCGTTTCTTCTATTCTTACGACTCGAACTGGAAGTACCTCCGGTATAGGTGACCCTAGCCCTCAAGTTCCAGCTCCTAAGCCCTCTTCTATCTTGAGATTGCAGCCAAGTTTTAGATCTCAAACTACAGGTGCTCCTAGGCATAGTGCCTAGGCGCCCAGACACCTTGGACATCTCGGTCACCTTGTTGCCTTGCATCCAAAAACCCCCTAACGCTTGGGTCACCTAGATGCCTTGAAAACTATGCCGTCAGGTTCATTTTCAGGTTATCCCCGTCTTTCCAGCGTGCAGTTTCAAGTGGCTATCTAGTGGACAATAGAGCTTACTTTCGCCTAAAATTTCAGGCCAAACAGAGGCATGTAGAGGGAGTTCTTTCAATTTGAGTTTCTTCTCCTGTTGCTGGGTGTTCATGTTTGAAGGGACAACCTTGTGGTTAGCTATTTCTAACCCTTATCAGTACCCCCCACTTCCTTTATCCATATTTATCCTCTCATTCCAAGTCTGTCCTTGTTCTTTAAATAAGAATTCCTTTTGTATCCCAACCCATATATACCTTCGAACCTTCGAAAGTATCCCTTTCAGTATGTTTTTATTATCAAATTGCCAATCTCCTTTGAAATCTTCAGTTTATTTACAGAGCTACTGCACACTTGGGTTGGCCCATAGCAAGGATTAAAGTATCGGTATCGGTCGCCGTATCGATCGGCCAAAATTAAGATACGTATCGGAGGGTATCGTATCGTATCGTATCGGAGATACACTAAGATGCGCTAAAGATACACACATAAATGGATAGGAAACATTTTTTTAAACACTTTTGCATAAAGAATTTATTAAAAAAAGCTATTGATAACATGTATTATGCATAAACACTAAATTGAGGGTATCATACTAAGAATTCAAGGTCTGTAGTTGTCCCATAAATGTAAAATCCTTGTTCCCAACCTTGATTTCCACTTTAGTTAGAGAGAAATATGGCTGACAGCAGCTTTGGAACAAAAACCCTTCAAAAAATCGTTTTTTTCTGAAAAATTACCCATATTGGCCATTATATGACCATAGCGCCGATACGTATCGATACTCATCGATACGTACCGATATATATCGATACTCACCGATACGTGCTGATATATACCGATACGTACCGATCGATACATACCGATACTCACTGATACGTACCAATACATACCGAAACGTACATTTTACCTCAATTTTATATTTTTCATAGAGTCGTATCGAGGCATGTTGTATCGTATCGATGTGTATTAGTGGTGTATTGATGCATATTGGTATGTATTGTAGGATATATATCGATACGAAATGATTTAAAAAATTCAATGTATCGTATCGGCCGACTAAATTTAAGATACGTATCGAAGGGTATCGTATCGGTATCGGAGATACTTAAAACCATGGCCCATAGTGACCTGAAATTTGGGCTTTTCGACCCTGTGGTCGGACCAATCAATGAATGCTTTACTCTTACTATTAAGTCAGATGTATTTTTTTTTTTCGGGGTGGTGGTGAGGGGAGCACATGAATTGGCATTCCATTCGATATGTCCCTCTATTTAGTTATAGCTATTATTGTAAGCCAAGTTTAATTTTCATGTCTAAGTCATGCCACATTTAAAATGACTTTCTAAATACAATTAGAGGTAAATTATCACGAGGCCCCACCGCCCGAGGGGGGGTGGAAGGTAAAAAGCAGGAAATATACCTCATCCTTCTCTATTGTTGCATCAGCGATTGTCCGAACATCCTCATGTACATCAAAGTGGAAAAGCTGTTTAGAACAAAGCAAAGAAGAAAAATGCTAAGTACCATTGCAAGCTAGGAGAAGCTTTAAGAGTATCCCAATAGCTGCAGAGAAGTCAGAAGCAATAATATATAGGTTTTTACTTTCACAAAAAGTTCTAGAGATAATTTCAAAAAATGAAAATCCTAAAAATATTCAAGTATTACCGGTCCGCTTTTGCCCCTAGCTTTGTTGACAATTAGCTCATAGAAACTATGTTGCTGGACTTCCAAGATTCATGGAAAGAAGAGATGCAGGATTAGTTAGTATATGTTTTAGTCCATGCATGCAAGAAGTTCAAATATGACAGGTACTCACATGGGGAATGATCAAATCTTCCTTGACATAAAGCAAGTTCTCCACTGAGGTTGTCCGGACCTCTCGGAATTCAGGAGCAAGTTGCTGCTGAACAGCCCGAAGAAACTCTCCTATGGTATCACCTTTCCGTACCTGAAAAACAAAATATGATTGATGTCAGTAAGAAGGCCAGCAAAGGGAGAGCCATATCATAGAGCAATCACAAAATACAGTAGTATAAGGTTTTACTCTCAAATGACCTGAATCACACGCCTATGGCCTGCTCCATCCCAATAGCTGTAAGTAATTTCAAGGGGCTCATCTGAAACGCAGGAAGAAACTAGCTCAGCACATAGGGTACTCTTTACTAATTATGACAGCATATAACGGACTAGAATGAAGAATTACTTTTGATCTGCTTCTGCTCACAAAGCCACTGTTTCTGCAATCTTTCCTGTTCAGCCTGTTCCTCTGCTTCTCTCACACTGAAAGATTATCCTCAGCACCCCTATGCTCACATATTAAGCCCATGCCCAAACAGACAAACAAGAAAAACCTTATACCAGTAATACAGCCAGCTAGAAGGAAATGCAATACCTATCTGGTAGAAAACTTGTCTCAACAGTTGGATCCTTGCCATATTTCCCAAACATCTTCAACGCCTGTCCTGCAGCTGGCAGAAAGTGTTTCTTGTGACAGGTGAAAAGGAAATGAAAATAGACAGAACCAAGAACAAAGAATTGAGGACAATTCTAATGCCATGACATCTTGCTATTCATGAAATGAACTTAAAAGAAAAATAAAGGATACAGTTAGATATTCCTTCTAAGACAATTAGCCAAATAACTAACAGTGTATCACTCATTTAATAGGCAAAGTTAATTTACAACACCTGTAATGGGCAAACCCCACTAACAGGGCCCTGACTTACTTGTGACAGGGAGTATCTTGTTTAATATATATCACATACATAAACAACACACTCAGCCTTATCCCAACTAAATGGAGTCGGCTACATGGATCCGAGCAAAGACAATATATTAAAATAATAGTAAGAAAGAAAAGAAAACCGTAACAAAAACTCCACAACATCCCACCCAAATGAGGTCGGCTACATGGACCCTTGCTCTCCAAACAGCTCTATTTGAGGTCATAATTGATTCAAAACATAAACTATGCATGTTTTTCCTCACTACTTCGCCTATGGTCATTGTAGGCCTGCCCCTAGCTCTTTTAGATCCTTCAATCTGAATCAGATAACTCCTAAGTACTAATGCATTCCAAGGCCTTCATTGAACATGGCCATGCCACCTCAAACGAATTTCTTGGAGGTGGCATGGCTATGTTCAATTCAGCTCTAATATGACCAATCCTTATTTTATCCTTCTTAATTTTGCCATGCATCCATCTTAACATCCTCATCTCTACTACACATAATTTATCTTATATGACACTTCTTAACTGCCCGACATTTTCTCCATACATCAAAGCTGGTCGTAAAATTATCCTATAGAATTCTCCTTTAAGCTTTAAAGGAATACGTCGATCACACAACACTCTAGACACACCTCTCCAATTATCCACCACACTTTAAATCTCTATAAAACATCATCCTCTATATCACATTCTTTATTTATGATTGACCCCAGATATCTAAAATAATCACTTTGCGTTATCTCTCTCCTCGATGTTTACCATTTCGTTGTCTATATTAGCGTAACTAAAGTTACACACCATAAACATCTAGATTTCAAGGTTGATCTCCATAATTCCAACTTAGCGTTAATCCCTATTTTTGTCTCATCCACCAAAACAATGTCATCAACAAAAGGGCATACACCACAAAACCTCATCTGAATGTTCTTGGTTAAATCATCCACGATAAGCGCAAAAAAGTAAAGGCTTAAAGTTGATCCTCGATGAAATCCAAATGTGATCGGGAATTCAATACCATGACCTCCCACGGTTCTCACACTAGTCAACACACCCTTGTAATATCTTTAATTATTTCCATATACTAACTCGACACCCTTTTCTTCTCTAGTGACTCTATAATAGGCCTTTTCTAGTTCGATCCACAATCCTACGTCATCTCCCAAGGTCCACTTGACCAAGGAATTTCTCCTAAAAATCCTATTTCCAGGTAAGAATCAAGCCCTTACGCTAACCAATCATAGTCCTTCGGATTGGGACCCATACCTACCACAGCCAAGGATTTCTTCCAACACAACCACAATCTTTCAGGTTTCTACCCAAGGATTTCACAAAATCATAGTCCCTTCGGATTGTGTACCTAGATAGACTACCAAGGATTTCTTCCACTTATACACCAAATACAATCCGTGAGTTTCCTCCTAAGCTCACCACAGCTTGCAGCACTTGACTTCTTTCTTCAAGTCGGATTATTGCTCCACATAAGATCAGCTGCATCTTCACAAGATCTGTCTATTGCCCTTTCTCTTCAGCATGATGTTTTCATGAAGCATTTTATCTTGTGAGAAGTTTCCACCTTGTGTGGAAAACTTAAGTCCTTGTAGTTATGACTCAAGCCCTTTTATAGGCACCCAACTAGCCATTAAGTTGAGCTAAATTTAAACTAATTTTGAATTTTATGTGCAAGAACATTAATGTGAAGCAATTAAACTTCATCATTAATCAAAGACTTTCCAAATTCCAAGTTGAACTAGTCGTTAAGCTTTAAAAACTCAATAGTCGATTACTCTCCAAGATCCTTCATTTAATGATCCAAATTGCTACTTTTGAATCACCAAACGACTGTTCATGATTGACTGCGCACCACCACGATTGACCGCAAAACACAGAGCTAAGTTCAACCAAGCTTTTGTTCGAACGGACGATACCATAGTTGACCAACGCTATTATCCACAGGTCCATAAGTGGGGTTTTTTATTCAGCTCCATCGACCACATCTTCACACGGATGACCATGAACAACAAGGTCTAAATATACTCCAAGTTAAACCACCTAACTTCTTGGGTTTTCACTTAGGTCTCACAATTTGTTGGGCTTTCATCTGATCTTGCTCAGATACATACATCAAAATTACACCATGTATTACAATTAATCTCAAATAATCATAATATTCATGACATAATCCATCTTCAATGTTGATATAGACTTTGAAGCTCTTCCTTGTCTCTTCATGGATGTTGCGAACAATTGTATCCTTACACGGTTGACCAACTTTAACAACTCTTCATCTTCAACATACTTTGCTTCTTCACTTGAAAGAATGTATTCATTAAATTGATTGTCATCGCTCCTCACATGTCTCACACACATGTTAGAACACCCAAAACTAAGGATTGGTTGCCATTGTTCTTCATATGTCTCACACATATGTTAGAACACCTAATCACATCAACAATGGTTTTCATATCTAAAACATTTCTATCCAATTGATAGACCTCTTATGATTTAATGGGGTTAATAGATCACAACTTGTAGAATAGAGGGATTTAATTGTAATAATAGAGAAGTCAATTATTTAATAAAAGAAGAAGTCTTCTTTCTCATGAAGGAGCTCAAGGCAGTACTCCAAACCTTAAAGGGGAAGAACTTGATACTGAGAAGTTTGATCGACCATAAACTCTGGATTCAGGTATTAGATCAATAGATACTAGGGATGTCAATTTCAAGCCCGGCCCAACACGTATCAACACGTATATGGCCCGACCTGGATCGGCCCAATTAAGCCTGACATGTTTTATACACATGTAATACACGGTGCAAGGGGTAAGCCCGACGGGCGCCCATCTAGCCAGGTCCGTTTACAAGCCCGACCCGGCCTGACATGTTTAGCCTGATCGTTTATATGTATATTTTGATTTTTTTGGTGGGGAGGGGTAAAATAAGATATATATTAATATTTTTATCAATTATTGAATGGAATTAAGTGTAAATTATTTTCTAAATTGTTGATGATTTAATAAAAGATATTGAAGTTTCTTAAATCTAAGACAACTAAAGACCATTTAAGGCTCGTTTAAGGCTTTATTGGTACATTAGCCTATTTAAGGCCCGATTACAACCCAATTAGGAGAAGCCCGGGTAAAACCTCGAACCCGACTGAGCCTGATACGAGACCAACCGAGACCGAATCATTCCTCAAATATGGGCATTTTCTAGCTTAAAGGCAAGTTTCGTACGCACAACAGCCAAAGAGTGGATTAGCACAACGAATTTGAGAGGAGCTCCATGGCCTTCTCTTACTCCTTGCCTTTCTTCTTCCCCATGTGGATTCAAAACGTCGCCTTCCCCAACTTGTTCTGCTACGGTACAAGCCCCCAAGGCACCTACAGAGACCAGCCTGACTGATTGACACCCCTACTAGATCCCAACCTCTATTTGAATCGATCAACAAGCTTATATTTCAGCAACTAGATAACCAAAGAATCCAATGGAATCGGAAACTGGCGGAAGTTAGGGTTTCAAACCTGCTGTAGATCTGGTTTCTCACCAAAGAAGGAAGTTAGGACTAGAGGTTCAAGGGGGTAAATCGCTTAGATACATACCACCTTCGACCCAATCTCAGGGTTCAGCCAATAGGGAATAAACCTTCAGCAAAGCTTTCTTTAAACCAGAGATTACAGCCCATAACAGAATGTCGACAGCGAACTAGAGGAGAAAAAAAGAATAACAAGAGAGAAAAATAAAGAAGAATAAAGGGCTTGAAGGGAGGAAGAGGAGAAGATCGGAATAGTAAGAGGTATGCGCAACTCACAGCAGCCATGGCTTCAACGAGAAAGTTTTCCCATCATTGGATACAATAACAGTATTTACAGACTCAAACAATCCTATACGTATTCTGAAACTGAAATATACAAGGAATCTAACTTATAAAAATAAATAAATAAATAAATCTAGCTCTAGAATGGAAATAAAATTGACTCTAACCCAACCCCCAAATAAAAAATATTCTCTATCTTTGTCCGAAGAGTCTCCAACTACTTACATAGGGTACAAAGTCAAAGTACCATTTTGAGTTTGATTTTAAAAAAACTGATGTTTCCGTTGTGTTTAGAATGCCTAAAGTAGGGTAAATACACAGTTTCAGGGGCTACAAAGCCATATGCCCACCAAGACCAACCAGCGAGTTGAACGCAAAAAAAAAATACATGATCTCGGCAAGATCTCGCCAGATCTCGTTTCTTGGGATAACAAAATGGGTGGCAAGAGCGAGATATTACACCTTGGTTATGCCTTTGTCAATTTATTAATGTCAATTTGTAATTAATGGTAATAGCAATGTCAACAAGAAATGTTTCCAGAAACAGGCGTTATCAAACAGCAATGTCTGCAAGAAACGATTCCAAAACAGGTTATCAAAAACTTTTTTCAACAAAAAAATCTCTTTCTGGAAACAGAAATGAGGAAAATTGTTTCTTCTGTTCCTAGAAATGTTATCAAACAAACCCTTAGTCTACCATACAACCTCTTTCAAATTCTGGTTATTTACAAAATTGTCATCACCCTTACCTTTTGAACCTTAATCATTGGGTGGGCCCATAACTGATCTGAACAAGGGTTTTAGAACCCCGGATTGAATCAGTTTTCTTTTAAAAATGTAACAATTGTTTTTATATTATCTTAGCTGGATTAGATGAGAATTTCGATTTCCATCTTATCTCAAATTCCTAGTGGCAGTCTTCTAGTAAAATATTGTTTTTTCTTATTTTCTTTTGGATAATTTTATCTGTAAATAGACCCTAAGCTATCCTACTTTGGATTAGCAACAATATAAATACATGTAAGGCCTATAGCCTGCCCAACAAGTTGAAGTAACACATCAGTTCAGATTTTGTGAAACTTTTCTGCTACAGATTCAATAGCGTTCTTGGTGGATTCCCAACCTGGTTACCGTTATATGTATCTATCCTTCTTTCCTATCCATCTTACTAGTCAGATTTCTGCCAGTTTCTTCACCTCGTGGCACCTTTGTTTTCCATTGAATTTCAATATGTTGTGTTGTAAAATCAAACAAAATCCTGCTTTGTCTGTGCTCAGATTTCATACAACAGTTTCTATTATTCAACTCTCTGAAACTCTCTGTCCTCAGTTTTGGGAAATTCTGATCGATCCAAGATTTCTAGATCTGCAACTTGCAGTAGCACTAGGACTCCTCTGAAACTCTTAATTCTATTATCAGATTGAGCACAAACCTCGCAGGTTGAATCTGATAGTAGAATAGAGTACTCAATTAGAGTTTGGGACCGTTCTGAGCTTTGTGTCAAGTCGTAAAGTTTCTCGTAATTTTGGTTGTTCCCATTTTCGATACTGTAGAGAGGTAGTCTCTGCTAACTATTCTGGCCTGGAAACTGGTTTCCATTACTTATTAGGTGGGGAAAAGTAGTAAGAAAAGATCCTCACCATTTTCCTCATTCTCCTCATCACTTCCATTGTCAATATCATCAGCAAATGAAAGACGTGAATTTCCTTTTATCTTCCTCTTTTTCCGTTTTTCTAACTGAAGTTCCTCCTCCCTGCAGTATAACAAAAACAATAGGAAGAAATAGAAAATGAATCAAAATCAAGTAACTACAATAACACAATCTATGGAATGAAAATTTTACAGAATTCCACTCACTCCTGTTGCAATTTTTGAAGTTTCTCCTTCTCTTCCTCCTCAATTTTATTACGGATATTGACCCTCTATACAACAGGAATAATACACCATAAGATACTAGGTTAAACAAAATAACCAAAAAATATAAATTTTGTTTTTGACAAGAAAGGAAAGCTCAAACATTAAACCTTCTCACCTTCTCAACATACTGCTCTCTGGTAACAAGACCAACTGTCTCCCTTTTAAAAGCAGTCTCAAGAATCTGAAAGAAAACATAGGGAAGAATTAGATACTAAAATACATGTGGTGCATCCAAAAAGTACATTTCGATGTGATAAAAATCTCATTTCAGCAATATTACTTTATTGGTCTAATAAGGACTGGGGAGGGCAAAGAGGAATGGCAACAGAAAGGAGCAAACCCTACAATCCTGAAAAATCTAGAAATGGTTTAGAAATGAGTAACCATAGAAAGAGCAAAATGGAAATGTACCTCAGAAGTGCCAGAGCCAAACTGAAGAAGACCATTCTGTCCCCCTGCAGAAGCAGACTTGTTCTTGAGCTCTTGGATTTTCCTCCGCTCGACTTCCCTCTGTTTCTCCAGCCTCCGTATCCGCACTGCATCTTGGGCTGTACCCACATACCCATCTCCCATTCCCGACATCTTTAACTCTCCTTTCAGTTATCACCCTTTCTAATTCTCTAACATCCAAAACACAGAACTGTCAAATTTCGCCCTTTTTATCAGCAAATCCTCGAGTTTCTGCAATATGATGGATGAAGATAAAAAAAAAAAAAAAAAAAAAGAATATATGGCTCTATACAAGATTTTCCAATACGACATTATAGCCTTTGAAGCTGGTCAAAGGGTTTTCTGCCATGTGGATGACGCAGGTAGTCCAGCTCGATTGGGCTTAATTATCCTTTTATCATAAGGCCCCAATGGGTTATATGGCTTTTGGGCTTTTTACTTTCGGGTTATTTGGTGTAAAAGGGTGTTTTAATGGGCTGATATTATGGGCAGCATATGGACACAATGGTTTCAAAAAGCATATCGGATCGGCCATATCAGCCACAGCCAATACCAATACCTGTCTGATCCTGTATTGGTGGAACAGTTCTTATTAGAGTCAAATCTGTCAAAAACAAATTATTGAAATTGAAGGCAAAACTGTCTGATTCGGCCAGATATCCAAATCAGTATCTGTATCTGTATCGGTATCAGTCATATCGATATTTAAAACCATCATGGCTACAGGATTGGATCTTTCTAAGATGCCTTACCACTTGGACTCCATGCGCAGTCTGAGATATAAAACCACCTGACCTTTCTGAGTCACTTACTTTAGCTTCCCCTCCCATGGGCTAAGTAGCGCCTTTATTCTTCAGCCTTAAAAGTTTGTTGTTATTCCATCCTCCAGCAAACCTCCTCTGAGCCAATAGCCCGACTGCAGCTTTGTCTACCCTATCTTTAACATCAGACCTTGATCAGCCTGCTACTTCTGGAAGTGTCACCCCCGATATGGTTCAGTCTATGATTACGCTACAGTTCCAGCAGTTTCATCAGTGGAAGTCTTTTCAAAAGTCATTAGGCTACAGTTCCAGCAGTTTCATCAATGGAAGTCTCTTCAAAAAGTCCCCCTGTCCTTTTGAGGAACTCCGAAGATGTGTGATGGAGTAACCACTCTCAAGTACTTTAAAACATCTTCTACTCAGATGCCATTGTGATACATAGACTCCATGCCTCCCTCCTTGAAGAACGCTCACCAGCAAAAATCTTTTTGCTATATGTCTAGTACTTCTACTTTCTGTTCTCCACAGGTTTTAGATTAGATTTGGTCCATAAAAAGGTTTTTTTTTTTTTTTTCTTAGACTTCAGAGATATTTGGTTCAGATTATACTTCTGGAATTTTGAAATTCTGGCCAACTCTGTAATCAAGATTTCTAACTCAATTCTAGGAATTCCAGAAGTGCAGTTGATAAGCACAATAATGCTCTGCGATTCTCATTGATGCAGTTCAAGTCCTATGATTGAGCATTAAAATCAGTTTCAACCCTGGTCCACACTTTTTAACCATCGAACCAGCATATATCTGGCTCAACCTGGACCACATTCAGCCAATCTGATCTGCCATGTGAAGAGATCAAGCCATCATTTTATTTAGAGAAATATTAGTTAATGACCTTATTTAGATGCAATAAATATCTCCAGCATTATTTCCAAATAAGGAAGATATCGATAGCTGTAATTGAAGATGTGATCGTTGATTTAAAGGAGGATTACTTTCCAGATTAGAAGGAGATAAATTTTGTGAGCAATTGACAGCATCTGTGGTCCGATGGACAGCTCGCATGGAGAAGATAATGCAGAATATCAGTTTTTTCCTTGCGGTAAAGACCTAAGAAGAAGATTCTTATCAATTTGTGGGCCCCATAAGCTAGTTGTACGAGACCAACTTGAAGACCAAATTGCATGGAAATTCTATTATCAAAAAATCCAGCCGTGGAGAGACAATTTAGGAGTTTATTTTCTTTGTCAAACATAGGGGAATTGATTAGGATTAGTTTCCTTTTATTTTAGACTTAGTTTCTACTTTGGTTTTCCTTGATGTACAAGGCATCCATAGCCATGTGTGGGATTTTATTGATGACTTCTTATTTTGTTTCTTTTTCTAGAGGTTACTGTAGGCCTCTATATAGTTAAGGGCTTCAGTGTTTGCAAAGAATGATCGAAGTTTGATAAAAAAAAAAAAAAATGGCTTTATGTTGTGAATGTGAGAGACAAATCTATGTGATGCAGAAACCCTGGAGGGAGGCCTACTCTGCAATTCAGGTGGGAAGCTTAAAACATATATTTTTCTTCTTTTATTTTATTTTCTGTTCAGTTTCAATATTCAACAAGTAAAAGATCCTACTATGGAATTAGTCCCTAGTTGGGGATTGGTTCTACATTAATTGGTATCAGAGCTTAGCATGGCTAGCATAAATGATCTCTACAAGGAGGTAATGAAATTATCAGACTGCATGACTTCCCTTGAGACAACCACGTTGACTGTAGACTACCAAGAAGAACATTCCAGTGATATCAATACTGCACCGCAGTTTGGAGAGGTGGAGAGCATGACGGAGGAAATTTCTGTGGATGTGGTGGTCAAATACAAATTCTATATTAAAGATGTAAGTATGGAGGAATTGATGCAGTTCAAGTCCTACGTTTAGGCATTAAATCAATTTTAACCCTGGTCCATATTTTTGAACCAATGAACCAGCATATATTTGGCTCAAACTTGGACAACATTCAGCCCATCGGATTTGTCCTGTGAAGAGATCGAGCCAACAGTTTATTTAGGGAAATATTAGCTAATGACCTTGTTAAGTTGGCGTTGATTTAATATCCAATTGTAAGACTTGAACTGCATCAATTCCCCCCATTTAAAACAAAAAACAAAAAACTCTGCTGCTAGTTTTGGTAAGTTGGGGACTAATCTTCACATAGTGCATATCTATCTTCAACCCGAAGTAGAATTCCGGTAGTACCTTGATGTCTAAAATGAAATCTCGGAGTCATGGCTCTCATTCTTGGCAAAATGCAGGCGGCATAATAAACTCAAAGTGATCATCTTTAATATATAATTTGTCTTTAACCACTACATCCATATAATTTTCCTCCATCACTCTCCACCTCTTCAGACTCCGGTGCGGTATTGATCTCATCAAATTCTTCTTCTTGATAGTCTAAAACATAGTTGTCAAGGCGTCGCCTAGCATCCAGTCGGTTTGCCTAGGGCCTAGGTGACAGCCGCCTTGTTGCACTGCATGTCGCCTTGTGTTTCAGCACTTATTTATGCCAAATATCATTCAAGTAAATGCTTTTAATATTTGTTATTTCATTTACTTAAGATATTATTCATAAATAAGCAAATACCTCATATTTGAATCCAATAAAAATAGTTTAAAAATCAAATTCCAAAAGGATAAAGTCAACCCCCCAGTCCAAGAACAAAAACTGGATTTTGGTTATAGGGACAATTTTCAACTTTTAAATGCTAGGGTTTTTCTCAATTATGAAAATTTTATAAATTCTATCATGTTAAAACATTGCTAAAAACCAAAAAGTTCGGTAAAATAATATTTTGTTTTGATATTCATAAAATTATTTTCATTCAGGTGATTTTAACAGCATTCGCACACTTAAAAATAAGTTTGACTGAAGCATAACTTTGTCATTGCAACTCAGATTTAAATAATCTTAGACTTGTTAGAAAGCTGGTTTTATGTTATAACTAATACAAAAAGTCTCATGTAAAAATAAAATCATTTGACCAGTCAAACTTATTATAGAATAAGAGCATTTCTCTAAATGTTGATTTTTTATAACTTAATATGACTTAATGTTAATTTTTTATGATTTGATGTGGCTAAATGTTGATTTTTAATGACTTGATGTGAATTAATCTTGATTTTTTATGATACAAGGTATATATAACTTACTAAATAATGTTAGAAAATAGGAAAAATAAAAAATAACACTTGTTCGCCTTAAGGCGGGCGCCTTCTCGCCTAAGCGCTTAGACAACCCCACCACCTTGGTTCGCCTTGGCGCCGTGACAACTATGGTCTAAAATCAACTTGGTTGTCTCTTCTTTAATACTTTCGACATACACCTCTTTAAGAAGACTATTTATTTCTTGCTCTACCACTTCAAAAGTTCTTTGTCATGGTAGCATCCTTCGGAAGTGGACGGTGGTAGAGGAGACCAAATTTGGCTTCAAACTTTTTCTCAAGAGCAATCAGGCAGTCTAATAATTTCATCACCTCCTTGTAGAGATCGTCTTTGCTAGCCATGGTAGGTTCTGATACCAATTAATGTAACACCAAACACCAACTAGGAAACTAGAGACTAATACTATAGTAAAATCTAACTAACTGAATAATGAATCTAAAACTGAACAAAAAAGAAAATAGAAGAAGAAAGGATAAAGGAGAAATAGATATGTTCAAGCCTCCCACCTAAACTACAGAGCAGGCCTCTCACCTAACTCCAACCTAGCCTCCCCCTAGGATTTTAGCATCCCACAGATCTGTCTCTCACAGTCATAGCATAAAGCCATTGTTTATGCTATGACTGCGACTACTCTGTGAGAGACAGATCTATATAATCAAACTTCAGATAAGTCAGTATAAGAGAGGGATTAGGAGTCCATTATATTATATTATATATATAGAGAAACAGAGAGACTGCACTGTTTGTTTTGTAAGTCTCCCCACTTTCTACTTTCCTTTTATTCTTACTTTTCTACTTAGCTTGTTTGGATCCATGTAGTTGACCCCATTGAGTTGGGATAAGGCTGAGTCGTTGTTGTTGTTATATGTATATATATATATATATATATAGAGAGAGAGAGAGAGAGAGATACCTCATCAATTAGACATTTTTTTTTTTGAAAAAATTACACTGCCACCCCTTGAACTATGCCCTCTAATCAACACCCTCCCCTGTACTTTTCGAAATGACACAGACATCCGCTCTATATTTGGAAATAACAAATTCACCCTTCCATTAGCCTTCCCTATTAAGTGATGATATAACTACAAGTTTTTTTTTCCTAAATGGCCAAAATACCCCCATTGAAGGTAACTTTATTAATTTACCCGAGACATCTTCAACTTCAACTTCAACAAAACCCAACGATTTCCTCAAACCACCGGCGGGTTTTGGTGAAAGTAAGATATTTAGGGCTCCAAAGATCTGCAACTATCTAGCGAAGGTTCATCTCCAGCCCTCCGGAGAAGGTTCGTCTTCCATCTTGCAAACGTTTAGGGTACATTTGGTATTCAATTTTTCTAAATTCTTTTTTCTGTATGATAGGGGTTTCAATTTTCTTTATACGAACTTGTTTCTTGTTACAGATCTGGTGGAAAATGTGTTGAACTTAAAATGCTCATTGAACTACTATATGATGGCAAGGATTTTTTTTGTAAGGTAATAAATGGCATTGTTGATGCATTTTACGTCAATATACCACTTGTCTTGGCTCAATATTTGGCTATGTTTTCACTTGTTTTGGTTTACAAACAGAAAGAACAGTCTATTTTGAAAGCAAAAGCATTTGAAAACAGAAAATTTTCCAGAAGATAAATAAAATGGCATTTGTTAAATTATTATTGGGATGGACAAAACTACCAATGAGGTCTAATATCATATGCAATGAGATAGAAGCTTTACTTTAAACATAATAATTAACGTCTTGACCTTTGCATATAGTCAAACTTAATTTATCATACCCAAAACAAGATCTTCTTACCCGATGGTTTGCATAAGAAATATGTGGTGGTTCAATGAATCTTTTTCTTGGTGGGGGGAATAATGAAAAGAGGGATGGGTGAAATATTTTTGGGTAAATCAGCCATGAGTGCAAATGATGGATCCCATGATGCTTCACATGCTTTCATGGCTAGCGATCTCATTGTTTCCTTAGCCCAAAAGTGGGTTAATCTTCTTCACCTGAAATCATGGAAAGGATTTATATTCATCTGAAATGGGAATCTCTGCCCGGTTTGGGTGTTTCACGGAACATTTGGACAGAAAATGGGGGGGAGAGAGAGAGAGAGAAAAAATGAGATCAGCTGCAATGGATTATGGATGCACATCACCGGAGAAGAACTGAGGGGTCTCTCTTCTCTCTCCTGGAAACAGGGGAAGCTTCTCTATAATTGATAGATGAGAGGGAGAGAACCTTCGCCGGAATGTACCCTAAACATTTGCAAGATGGAAGACAAACCTTCGTCGGAGGGTTGGAAACGAGCCTTCGCTGGATAGTTGCAGATTGTCGGAGCCCTAAAGCTCTTACTTTCACCAAAACCCACCGGTGGTTTGAGGAAATCGTGGTGTTATGTTGAAGTTGAAGTTGAAGTTGAAAATGTCTCAAGGGTAAATTGGTAAAGTAACCTTCAATGGGGGTATTTTGGCCATTTGGGAAAAAAACTAACAGTTATATCATCACTTAACAGGAAAGGCTAACGGCAGGGATGAATTTGTCATTTTCCAAATATAGAGGGAGCGTCTGTGTCATTTCGAGAAGTACAGGGGAGGGCGTTGATTAGAGGGCAGAGTTCAGGGGGTGGCAGAGTGATTTTCTCTTTTATTTTTCTCAAGAGTTTGGTACTGCTAAGCAGTGGATACAGGATTGGTATTCCAGACCTGATTATTCACTTTGATTTCATATTTCTCGTTACTGTTCCTCTATCTTCCTGCAACTTGTGGTACTCTTGGCCTGAACCAAATTGACTACCGACTCACCATCCTTAATCAGTTTGACCTAAAACTTCTGGGTTAGATTGCTACCCTATAGAGTCTTATCTCCATCAAACTTCCTGCTGTGAGACATCAACCTGAACTTAAACCTGGTCCTGTAGATTCTGCCAGTTTTGATTTCAGAAATTTTTGTATTAGTTTCTGGTTCTTGGTTTGGGTTACGGTTCACTGGGATTCAGAGGCCAACGGCCTAGGACCATAGGTACGGAAATTTCGTGAAGATTGGTTGTGTGGCTTGATTGCTGCATCGAACAGGACAGATCCAGTTCAGTCATTACTTGTTTCTGTCAAAAGGTTGCAGACAACCTTCACTTCATATTTACAAATAAGGCCCTAAGCCCCTGACCCTTGAGAATTACATAAAATCCCTCTTGGCTGTGTGGATTGATTGCTGGATCGAACTGAACAGATCAAGTTCCCTGACCTTTGACAATTACATAAAATCCACTCTCTTTCTGAATTTTGTTTTTACCTTATCCCACTATTTACTGGAATTCCAGCTTAGTGTAGATATTGTACTTACACTAAGTCCTTTTCTTTTAAATTATTTACTCTTCTGTCCTAGGGCCTGGTTGCTTCAGTTAAAGGGTCCCAAATTGTTTTGGAAGTTACAAAATTGACACTAATCCTATAAATTTGGATTTTTATCACTCCAGTGGGAGCATAGTGACCTACATCAAGATTTGGAACTCTAGGTTGCATTAGAGAGAGAGAGAGAGAGAGAGAGAGAGAGAAAAGAAGAATCAATATCAAAATTCAGAGCCATAGAACCCTACAAATCCGGTGCCCTTTCCATCCAAAAAATCTGTCAGACTCACCGAAGAAAAAGGGAGGAAGAGAGTGAGAAATCAGTGCCGAATACAATGAGAGGAGCTGTTGCAGAAGAAACGCGCATATCTACCACTGATAATTGAACCTCTTGAGAGGAACAAGTGTTTGTACATTTTGGTCTTGAAACCCTCTCCAAATTTTATTTTATTTTGGATTATGTGTAAATGTTGAATGACTATTTTTTTTTTTTTTTTCCTTCTTTTAGAACATGCCACTCGAATTCTAGTGCAGAATCAGAGTTGGAATTAGATTCTAGGATTCCAGAATCAACCTTAAGAAAATCCAATAGAATCCCAGAATTGGTCTGTGGTCTCTGGTCTAAAGTTTGATTCTGAATTCTGCTCCAATTTCAATTCAGCTTCCAGAACAAGCCAACTTATGGCCTTCCAAACATGATTCTGATTCTGTACGTAGAATTCAAAATCAAAACCCGAACCAAACAAATCGAAGTCCAAAGTGTTATGAAAGCATTAGCTAGTTATCAATTCAGGTCTGTTGAGTTAGAATATAAATACATATCATTGTAACTATCGATTTGGAGAGAGCGTGAATTAATTAAATTAGACTTTTCTAGTTGGACGTTTAGATATTGGTGAGAGCATTGTGATTGATGTAGACACCCATGCTGGCCTGCATTACCGAAGAAGGAAGAAAGGCAGCCAGGCCCAACCAGCCCTTGGGCTGATCGAGCCAGCTAAGCTTGGCACCAGTTTTGCGCCTATGCTGGTCCACCCTTGCAGCCATCAAACCAGGATAGTAATTCTCAGATAGAGCATATTTTATTCCCCGTTATGGATCTTTTAGAAGCCCAAAGCAGCCATCGATCCAGCCCTTGTGCAAGCGGTAATTTGTCCTATTAAGTTTCAATAGTCAAACCTTATGACGCCGGGAAATTATAGAGAATTAGGAGGTAACACAAGTGATCAATTCAAAAGAAAAAAAAGAACTCACCACCCAAAGGAAATCCACCTAAGGGATAAGAGAACTCAAGAAGAACTACTTCTTCTCAAAGGCCAAAGGCTAAATTATGAATAAACTCCAAGTATCACTCCATTTCATTCACTGGTATAAGCTTATATAGATGAGCAAGGAACAACCTTCCAAGCATAGGCAATTTCCAAAATGAAATTAAGACTCATTGGAAAGACAAACATTGGGAAGACAAACAACTATCCAATAGTAAAGGACCTTGGGGACTTTGGGAACCTTGAGAGGCATTTTCCACATCTTGAAGAGTCTAGAAATATAATGGTTGAAGTTCCCAAGAAGTTCTAGAACTGAATGTGAATGAAAGTTGGACTACAAAGATGAATTTCGGACTTCTAAGAGTCTGCAGTCAGCCCAGACACACTTTACCAAAACGGCCATAACTTCTTCTAGAAAATAGCAAATTATGCACCATTTTTTTTTTTTTTTTTTGGAAAATAGACTTCTAGATCTTTCCATCCATATATGGCACGACTTCTAATTCCTTCTGAGTTGGTTCAGGTGTCTCCGTGAAGTTACCCCAAAATCCTAGACTGTAACTTTTATTTCTAACTTCTATCCTTTGGCTTGGGCTTGCGGGCTTATTGGAATGGGTTGTTGGCCCATTTGAAAAATGCTCCTGCATCATACACTTCTACTATGCATAAACTAGTCTCTGAGTTATCTAGATTTTCTTCTTCATGATAGGGAGAAAGGTCCGCAACATTGAATGTAGTCGAGACAGCATAATCACTAGGGAGTTCAATTTTATAGGCATT
>NC_056557.1:30407591-30407753 GCF_013358625.1 Macadamia integrifolia | reverse complement strand
TTTATAGGCATTTTCTCCAATCTTTTGTAACACCTTGAACGGACCATCAACCCTAGGCTTAAGCTTACCATGACGTCCTCGAGGAAATCTTTCTTTCTGAAGATGGATCCATACCAGATATCCTTCTTTAAAGGAAGCAGGCTTCCGATGCTTATTTGCTCT
>NC_056557.1:30404942-30406004 GCF_013358625.1 Macadamia integrifolia | reverse complement strand
TGAAATTAAGACTCATTGGAAAGACAAACATTGGGAAGACAAACAATTATCCAATAGGAAAGGACCTTAGGGACTTTGGGAACCTTGAGAGGCATTTTTCCACATTTTTAAGAGTCTAGAAATATAATGGTTGAAGTTCCCAAGAAGTTCTAGAACTGAATGTGAATGAAAGTTGGACTAAAAAGATGACTTTCGAAGTTCTAAAAGTCTGCAGTCAGCCCAGACACACTTTACCAAAACGGCCATAACTTCTTATAGAAAATAGCAAATTATGCACCTTTTTTTTTTTTTTTTTTTTTTTTGTTGGAAAATAGACTTCTAGATCTTTCCATCCATATATAACACGACTTCTAGTTCCTTCTGAGTTGGTTCAGGTGTCTCCATGACGTTACCCCAAAATTCTGGACTGTAACTTTTATTTCTAGCTTCTATCCTTGGGCTTGGGCTTGGGCTTGGGCTTGGGCTTGGGCTTGTGGGCTTATTAGAATGGGTTGTTGGCCCATTTGAAAATGCTCCTGCATCACCTTAGTTGGCCAAGTCATTAAATCTTTTAGGTCCCTTTTATTTTTCATTTATGTTTTCCTGAAGTTCAAGTCATTAGAAGTTACCAAAACATGTGAGTTTCCGTTTTGGTGTTAGTTTCCTAAGTTTAGTTTCAAATTGTAAGGTTATGTACTCTTTATAAAAGAGAGACTGATGTACCAATTTTACAATTAATGAAGAACTATCGAATTGCAGCAAAAGCTTGCTCCAACCTCTTGAGATAGGACGATCAATAGTTGAGATAGTTGTAGGTGAGAGGCCCAGGCTGAGGTAGCCATGTCCAAGGTTTGAAAACTCGCCAAAGTGTCAGATATTTCAGGTTTTTTTTTTTTTTTTTTTTTTTTTTTTTCCGAGACGAAATGGCATACGAAATATAAAAGTAAATAATTTCGGTCACATTTCTATCATTTCGTTTCGAAATTTCGCTCATTTCGGCCTAAAATATGCACTATTTCATCGAAATTTCAGCCATCTCGGTCATTTCATTTCGCTAATTTCGGCCACATCAGCCATTAGTCC
>NC_056557.1:30378902-30403246 GCF_013358625.1 Macadamia integrifolia | reverse complement strand
GAAGGATCCTATTCCTTCCCCATCTTTCTTCTTCCCTTCCCATTCTCTGTGTCGGCTTCCATCGATACTGAGAACAAAAAAAAAAAAAAAAAATCCCAAAACCTCCCTTCCCTACCGCCTTCTTTGTTCCTTCCGGCAGCAACAAAAAAAAAAGAAAAAGAAAAGGAGTAGCAAGAAGAGAAGAAAAGACGAAGAAGAAGAAGAAGAACAGAGAGAGACGCATACCTGGTTTCCGTCGGACCCCTGAAGTGTCTCGCCTCCCTTTCTTTTCTCCTCACTTCGATTCCCAATCAGAAAATCCCACCGCCTCCTCTTTCTATGTCCGACAGCAAAGGAAAAAAAAAAAAGAGAGGAAGAACGAAAAAAGGAAGTCATGAAGAAGAAGAAGGAAAGTCGAGATGAGAAAAGAGAGGTAGCGACATACCTGAGTTGAAGCCGTCGCGAGTCACCCATCCCTTGATCGGAGTTGCAACGTCTCCCTCCTCCTTCGCCGATTCCCTTGGGTCGATTACAAGAACTCCCACCGCTGGGTTCGTCTCTAAGCAGGAGGACCTTTTTGTCGGTAATCCAAAATCCACCCCATTTTTTTTATTTCTCTTTCCACTTCCTTTTTTTCCCCCATTACCCCTCTTTTATCTATTAATTCCTTCTATCCCTAATTTTTCCTTATTTACATTTAGCTCCCTGCCCCCACTTGATATCCTTTGTGGTTTACTTGAATCTCAAGTAATTGCAATTTTGCCCTTCCCAAAAAAAAAAAAGAGTTATTTCCTATTCTACCATATATTCTTGAGTGCTATTTTGTTAATCATCACCATGGTTGCCAATAGTGAAGTTGTTCAGCAGCTGAATTCTTATAAAGGAGAAACTGATACAAAATTTGGTGCTCTCACTAACATGGTCACGTCCCTAAAAACAATGGTGGAATCTATGCAAGTTTCTATTGATCGTTTGGTGGCAGCAGATAAAGGAAAGAGTCCCATTCAATCTGGGGATTCTTCCAACACCACTCCACAGGATCCGCCAGTAACACTACCACCACCACCACCACATCATACACCACCACCACCACCTCCACCACCATATGGGACTGGTAGACATGATGATGGAGCAGAAAGAGCAGCAAAACTGGATGTCCTTGATTTTTATGGAGACAATAATCCAGAATTGTACCTTGACTGGATTCACAGTTTAGATACATTCTTCAGATGGTACGGGTTGACTGAGGCTCGAAAAGATCCTATTTGCAGAGGCCAAACTGAAAGGCACGGCTCGAGTCTGGTGGATCAAGCAACAACAACAGAACCGAACCCGAGGCATTGGTTTGGTCACTACTTGGGCTGAAATGTATGAAGTCATGAATCGGCGATTCTTGCCTTCTGATTACAAGCAACGCATGCATCTCAGGTTTGCACAGTTGAAACAAGAGACTTTGACCGTTGAAGAGTATGTTGCTAGATTTTATTATTTGGCCACTCGTTCTGACTTTGAGTGGGATGAAGAAGTCTTAGTGGCCCAATTTCGCAATGGTCTGCACCCTCAACTTAGTGCTGCCCTTGCATCTAGTCGACTACCTACAATGGAAGACGCCGTACAAGTAGCATATCAGGTTGAGGAAAGTCTGAAACGCCCATACAACCGGAGAAATTTTGCAGATACTTTTTCTCGAGGTACTAGTTCCGTTTGGCAACAGTCTCCTACCCAAGAGAGGTCATCTAGCAAGCCACAGGCAAGTGCTACATCTATGGTTTCTTCACGACCTAGTCGGCCGTATTCTCCACCTCGACATGTTTCTGAAATGTCATCTTCACGGCCTACTCGCCCATATTCACCCCCTCGGCGTGGTTCAGATAAACCTTCTGATTCTTCAAAATTTACAGTTCGGTGCTACTCATGCCATGGATTTGGACATATCAGTGCTCAATGGCCCAGCCGTTTGGTTGCTTTTATTGATAAGGATTCTCCTATACCATATATTCCCGAAGAGCAACTTGGTTCTGACACAGTTGATTTAAGAGAAGAGCGTGCAACAGGTGAAGTCAATGACACTCTCAATGATGAAGACCAACATCCTTTTTATGTCATTCGTCATGTGTTGACCACTCAGAAGGCCACTGAAAATGAAGATTGGCGCCGCAGTAGTATTTTTCAAACTCGTGTGAAGTGCAATGATCAGTTGCTAACCTTGGTCATTGATGGAGGCAGTTGCACTAATGTTGTCTCTGAAGACGCTGTTCGTAAGTTGGGATTGAATACAGAACCACATCCTAATCCTTACAAGGTTGCTTGGGTGAACAACACTAATCTCAAAATCACAGATAAGTGCTTAGTCACATATTCTATTGGTGGATTTAAGGATACAGTCCAATGTGATGTTCTCCCTTTGAAGGTGTGCCATATCCTTCTTGGTCGACCTTGGTTGTTTGATAAGAAAGTACAGCATTGTGGCTATGCCAATACCTATGCTTTCAAGAATGCCAACAAGACTATGAAGTTTCATCCTGCCAAAGATCTCCTTGAAATTAAGCTCAAGAAGATGGTGGGATCATTCCTCATTCAGCGTATTCCTTCAGACGGTCTCCTCGGTCCTTTCCCTAACTTGATGGAGTCGAGTTCTTTTCAGAGGAGGAGAGTTGATGCAGATACGGCTGCCCTTTCTTAGTTGGACCAGCATGACCGGCTTTGGAAGCCAAGAGCCAAGAAGAACCGGTCCAGCCCAGGGTTTTGGTCCAACAAGGGTTGGAAATAAAATTAGTAGTTTACTTAGTATTTTATTTCATGCTTTTATTTTCCAGACTTGAACGTAGGAGTAGGATTTACTTCCTTGCTTTGGTTTCCTTTTTATAGTTGTTTCCTAGTTTAGGCTAGTTTCTATTTCAGTTAAGTTTCTAATTTCATGTTCCTATTTTCCTATATATTGGTTATAATCAATTGAAGATTTAGAGAGTGATTTTGATTATTGAATGAATGTGTTGAGTGTGATTCTCCTTTTTCTCCCTCTCTATTCTGATCTCCCCTCTCTTCCCTAAGGTTCTCCATCAGGATCTCTCCCTATTCTGTCCGAAACCATGTCTCAGCCTGGGTTGTCTGAGCTGGTGCTGCACTCTTGCAGCGCTGTTGGAGGATCTGTTTGGTGGATATTCAGGTCTATTTTAGACCCTATTCTGATCCAGGCGAGCATACCTTACATCAGTGATGCCACTGACATTCTTCTTCTTCCTAATCGATTTCTTCTTTTGGTACATCTCTTTCAAACTCTGGTTAGTTTGTTCTATTTCCCAGTCTTCTATTTCATCTATTTCTCTTAATCTTACTCTTTCTATTATTTTTTTCTCCTTAATTCTACATACCCAAGGATACCCTGATTTCCCTTCACATTCAACCATCTTAACTTCTCCGTAACTTCATAATTTCAACTCGAATTGATCCCAAACTTGGTACTTCAGTCCCTAGCATCAAAATCCACCAGTATCGACCGATAAACCTAATTTCAAGGCCCTTTCCACCACCTGGTAACCCCTGCACAGTTCTATCCAAGATCACAACTTATCCAATCACAAACCCTTCAATTGTCATTGAATGTCCATCAAATTTTGGGCTTTAGTTAAATTTAGTTTATCGGTCCAGAATGGTTCCCGACTTGAGTTCCAGCCTATTCTGATTTCTGATTTTTGAGATACAGAAAATCTCCTATTTTCCCAAAAAATTTCCTAGTTGGTTTACACCAATTCAAACCTGTCCGCTAGCAATTTAGCCTTAATTTCTTAGAGTTGGGGTTCCTGGCCTGCGCACCATTAGCAGACCAATGTGGCAAATCCAAAGAACCAAATTATTCCGAGAGAACCACATGTACAGTATTTTTTTTTATTTAATAACTGATTTTTTTTTTGGAGGGTGAATTAAATAAAACTGAATTGATTACATTTGAAGGGTGCATGGGAATTTGACTAATCGTAGAAAATATCATATGATACATTCAATTTTTTTCTCAGAGAGAGAGAGAGAGAGAGAGAGAGAAACTCTTTCAGAATTAAAAAACAACATATGAAACTGTAAACTGAACTGTATCATACACATCAAGTTGCTATTTTCTGTGCTTGTTTAGATTTATGACTTAAAATGCCTCTTGAGTTATTGGTCCAAATGGGCATTGTTTGTATACCATCACCTACCTATCCTGTACAATATAAATGTTCTAAATCTTCTTGCGCACTTTTTTTCCATTACGGAGAGAAAATTGATACCACTATTTCAATCGGAACAACAATAAAGTTGACAAGATTAAAAGTGTGGAAAAATAAAACGAGGAATTATTTATACGTACAAATTTGGCAAGTACAAACCCTTCAAGCTTATAACATAAAGCTAAAATTCAGAATCGCTTCATACAACAGGAATAAGATTGAAGCAAATGAAAAAAAGTTGTGCAATATCAGCAGAAAACTAAAACAGACAGACAGATTAGATAGATTAATATAGAGGGATGGGTAAAACCTACCTTTTTTCCCAGTTGAAGTGTCTTCAGCAGCCTAACGGGGACGACAGAAGATCCAGAAACCCTAGATTACCTTTTTTTTTTTTTTTTTGGTACGAACCCTAGACTACCTTGAAGCATGCAAAGGGAACCTGTCTAAATGAGTCGGTCAGTGTGTGAGAGACTCTGGAAGAGGACCGAGACCAATACGCGTCAACAGCCTGCCTCCACTTTCCCATGTGTCTGTGCGTGGTGGTAGCGTTTTCTTACCTTAAAAATGAGAAAATATATTGTGAAGTATAAATCGATCCGGCATCAGGTATTTGATTTGGTTCTGCTTTAATATCATAAATATTGATGATTCGAAATCAGACCCAAGTCCCACCTTGGATCTGAAAATCAGTACTCATAACGAACCTATCCAGTTCTAGTATGATTCTAATTCCTATTCAGTACCCAAAATTGATTCCTATATGGTTCAATCTCGATTCCTATACTAGATTTATGGTATATATCTTTTTTTCTTAGAAATTTATAGTATATATCTACTATAACACAATAGTATTATAAAATCAAAAACTAATATTAGTAATATATTGCAATATATTACTATTAAATATATAAATATTCTATAATATGTTAGTATTATACTATAATATATTGGTTATCAAATTTGGTTCGGTTTGGTTCCAACCATCGGTTCCTATGTTGGAACTGAAAAGTAACCAAGTCCTGCCTCGGTTCTACTCCCGAGTTCTGTATTGTAATCATATTCTATTTGGTTTCATTTAGTTATGGTTATTCAATTTGGAACTAGTTTCGATTTTCAATTTCAATTCCTATTTGACACTTTTACCGGGAGGTAGTGACAAGTGTCAACTCATCCACCCAATCGTTTTCAATTCGGTCTAATAGATCACATCAATTTAAGTCAAAGCATGGACATGTTTCTATTTCGTCGTTCAGTTAAAAGTCCATATCAGACTAATGGTAATCGGGCATCAAGTGGCTAATTGGCTAATCATGCTATAAACTAAGGATGTGAATATGAAACCAAAACCATTTACCAAAATCGAACCGAGCCGTTTACACCAAAACTACAAAATCGTTTAATGGTTCGGTCTTGGTTTCAAGTTTAAGACCGATTAGTTAAATGGGTCGGGTCAGTTTTAACTGTTTAACCCATTGGTTTCAAACTGAATTGACACTATGAAAATTGAACCGTTTAAACCGTCAAAACTAATCTGATTAATCCTATAATGATTAAATATTTGGTTGTTTTAACGAAACATAATGGTTTAGGAAAGAATTAAGGACCACAAAGACTGTCCAACAGTCTATTCAATAATTTACTCCTATTATGTAATTATGTAGTAAAATCTTTGTTTGTTCAATGCCTCATTTAATTTGATACAAGATTGAAGCGTTTATCAACAAAAGCAAATTTTAGTAAGCATGCGAATAAATTAGCAAACCAATTACTAACCATTTAGAAACTGTATGGAATAAACCGCGATCAAAACTGTGAAACCGACACCATTGAAAAATCATGGAACCGAAATTGTTTACTAAACGTTTGAGGTTCAAAAAGTACAACTGTTTAGTAAATGGTGTTGTTTTGGTTTCAGCCAAATAAATGTGAATCGAACTGAACCGAACCACACCGCATACACCAGAACCGAACCGATTAACACCCTTACTATAAACATGCCACTAATAGGCCATATACCTACTATAATTAAGCTAGACGGTTCAACTGGCTAATCAGGGGTGGGCTATAAACAATCAGTTAACAATGTCAATCGGTTTCAATTGGGTATCATCGAGCTACAACCAAACACCATTGTCAAACGGTCTATAATTAACCTAGCCCAGTACAAGTCCATTTAATAATTGGTCAATTCAATGTTGGGCGTTAACCGGTAAGGCCTATTAGTGTGGGCCAACATTTGGCACCCTACTTAGAGGCATAGAGTTCCAATGTGTGAACGGGAAGTTGTAAGGGATTCTCCAAGAGTATTAAGCTCTCAGTTCTGAAAATAAGTGTAGACAATTGATTTTTTCACACTGGTTCAGTGTTGGAATCTCCTCAGCTGCAAAGGGACTGGGGTGGCTTCCCTTACTTAGCCATCCCAAGGGCCATAAACCTATTAGTATGGAATTTTTAGGGGAGTGGTCGGCCTTTTACAATTTACTTAAGGCGCCTTGCTTCGACCTTGTATAGTTCTACTTTTGGAGACAAAACAGCCAAGGATGCATCTAACCAAGCTTCAGCAAAGGTTAGGTTTTAGTTCTAGATTTATTTTTTATCCTAATGGTTCTTTAGGTATTATCATATCTAGACTAATGATATCTCTCTTTCTATTTTGTGTACTTCATTTATTTTTTATCCTAATGGTTCTTTAGGTATTATTATATCTAGATTAATGATATCTCTCTTTCTATTTTGTGTACTTTAAACATAATTTTTTTATGTTAGGCTACATCTGGTAACATTCCAGAATAATATTTCTAGAGTTTTTTCATTATATGGGAACAAAAAAAAGGAATAAAGTGTTTGGTGCATTTATGGTGTGTTTCTTCTCTTTCTTTTTTTTTTTCTTAATAGAAAAAAAGGGGTAGAAACAAGAATTGATGGAACGAAAAAAGGTAAAAAAAAAAAAAGGTATTTTGACACAGAAACTAAAATTTCCATTTTTGACACAAAATGTCAAACGGTAACTCTTTTTGTTCCAGAAACGACGTTTCATATCAAAAACGGAAATTTCAGTTTTTATGTCAAAATATATATCTTTTTTTTAACAAAACTGGAACGATGGAACTACCTTTTGTCATTCAGTAAATTCTCTTTTTTTCGGTCTTTTTTTTTAACTTTTTGTTCAAAAAAAAAAAAAAAATACACCATAAATGCACCAAACGGTTTATTCTGTTTTTTTGTTCCCATATAATGAAAAAACTCTAGAAATGTTTTTTAGAACGTTATCAAATGCAGCCTTAGTATATCTATCAGTTTCTTTACTTGCCTTCTCTGTGTGACCTTGGTATATGGGGAACCAAGAAGTGACTGCAGAATTGCTTTTTGGAGGGAGTTACCTCAATTAGGACAAACAATTACTAAGCTTGGATGTGTGTAGGTGACTTTAATGAAGTCCTTAAGTTGGAGGGAAAAGGTGGAGATAACGCTAAAACTGTTTCTCAACTTTTGGATCTTAATAATGCCATTAATGATTGTGCCTTGGTTGAACTTCCTTTCTCGGGACCTCAATTTTCTTTGGTTAAATAAACATGAAGGGTCTGATTTGATTATGACCAGCATAGATAAGGTATTTGGTAATAGTGAGTTGCTATGTCAATTCCACTATATTGATGTCCATAGGCCTACCAAGGTTAGATCTGATCACACTCTCTTAGCTATCAACTTTACCCCCCCACCTAATGGAAAATCCCCTCCTCTTTAAAATTTAAAGCTAAGTGGGAGGATCATCCAGACCTTAGGCAAATTATTGCTAATGCATGACATATTGATCCCTTGGGATCCCCCCTATTGGAAAGAGAATATTAGATCTTCTATTCCTAGAAGGAGATCAGTGGGCAATATTGTATCGGATCTCCTTTTCTTAGAAAGAGATGTCGGAAATATTGTATTATTATTATTATTATTTTTTTTTTTTTTGTTGCTTATGTTTAGCAACCTCTTCTGTAACTACATTTATATAATGTCAATCCCTCTCCCAATGATGAATAAGAAGTTTGGGAGTTTTATCCGAGGACGTAGGCTTCTATTGTCGAACCTTGTTAATCTCTTATGTCTTATTTGTGAGTGTGATTCTCTGAAATTCAACATGGTATCAGAGCGGGCTTGATCCCGATCTGTTTTGTGTGTTCTTATTTGGGTGGATCTTATTTCCAATCAAAGGCCGGTGTCTTCTCTTCTTGGATCTTTTTCATCGAGCAGCGTTCCTGTCTGTTGCACAACTTCTCTGATTGGTCTTTCCTCCAGATAAGTTCTTCTCTCTAGCTTTGAATTCTTGTTGTGTGAGTTTTATCATGGCTGGACCTGATTCTGAGAAAGAAATTACTCTTAATCAAAGTGCCAGTACTGGCACTGGTTTGACTAAGGTTGTGTCGCATGAAGCAAATAGCCAACATCTTACATCTATATTATTGAACGGGAGAAATTTTCTCCCTTGGTCTCGTGCCGTGACTATTACAAAAGGAGGCAGATCCAAACTTGGTCATATCAATGAACAAACAAAAGCCCCTCTTGAGATCGATCCCAAATTTGTTGAATGGCAAGCCAATTACCACCCTGTCATGACTTAGATTTTTAATTCTATAGAACCTTAAATCTATGAGATCTTTGCCTATTCGGATACAGCCCGGGCCCTATGGAAATCTCTAAATGAGATGTATGGACAAGAACAATGCATCTCGTATCTTTGAGTTGCAACAGGAACTTGCTCGCTCCAAGCAAGGGCCTAATCAATCCTTTACTGAACATCTTGGAAGTTTAAAGAAAAAATGGGACGAACTTTGTCAATATAGGCCATCTGCTTAGACTATTGTTGATTATATCAAACGGGAAGAACAGGACAAAATTTTTCAGTTGTTGGCCAGTGTTAAACTTGAGTATGAGGATCTCAAATGTCAAGTTCTCATGAGTCCGACCTTGCCATATTTTACCTCTGTATGGTTTATAATCCAAAGGGAAGAAACAAGGCGCCATGTCATTAACCCGGTTCCCACTCCCAAAACTGATCCAACTGAGAACTCGACTCACAATGTGGCTGCCAATAACAAATAGCAAGGTATTAATAATTCTAAATTTGCCAAAGGAAAAGTAAGGGACGAAGTCGTTTTCATTGTGACCATTGTGATCGTGATGGCCATTCCAAGGATAGGTGTTGGGTTCTTCACCCTCATCTTCGCCCAAGCAAAGATAAGGGTCAAGAAGCTAAGGTGGCAGTTCAAGCTAATGTCACTAATTTTCAGTCCAGGCTTGAAACTCTTGCTCATCAATTTTAGCAACTCCTTCAGGCTCACGGAACCACTTCTAGCACTGCCAATTCTGCCACTGAATCCGAAAATATGGTCAAGACCTCTGGTAATGTTCATGCTTTCTCTGCTCTCTATAAAAATTGTTTCATTATTGATTCTGGTGCTACAGATCACATGTGTGGTTCCTCACATATGTTATTTAATACTGCTTCTAGTGCTTCCCATCCTCCTATCACTGTTGGTAATGGAGTTCAGGTTCCAACTCAGGGAATTGGATAGCTTAAATATTTTCAAAAAATTCGGATGCCTTGTTTGTTCCAGATTTATCTTCTAATCTGTTATCTGTCAGCAAGTGTACTAAAGAGTGGAATTGCAATGTTATTTTTTTTCCTCAAAATGTACTTTTTTAGGATCACGTCACCAGGAAGATGATTGGTGAAGGAAGGCTTCAGAATGGTCTTTATGCTTTAGATCTTCATAATGATGCGTTCGTTGCAAGGAAAAGTTCTGTAGAGACTTCTCAGTTGTGGCATTTGTGAATGGTCCATCTATCTAATCGAGTGTTACATGCATTAGATATGTCTTTATCTCATGATTCTAGTAATTGTGATCCATGCCATTTTGCTAAGCAACATAGACTCCCTTTTTCTCAAAGTACTCATTTATCATTTGATTTATTTGCTTTGGTTCATTCAGATGCTTGGGGTAGTGCTCCTGTTGATTCTAGAGATGGTTACAAATTTTTTGTTACTTTTATTGATGATAAATATCGATCTACTTGGCTGTATTTACTTAAGTCCAAAAGTGAAGTTCTTACTATGTTTCAAGACTTTTGCAAAATGATTCAAAATCAGTTTAATACTTGTATAAAAGTGCTACGTACTGATAATGGAACGGAATACACCAACCACCCATTTCAGTCCTTCCTGCATAGCTTGGGCATCATTCACCAGACCACTTGCGTGGGTACTCCACAACAAAATGGAGTAGCTGAACGCAAAAACCATCACCTACTTGAAGTAACCCGAGCCCTATTGTTCTCTGGCCATATGCCAAAATCTTATTGGTCTGATGCAGTTCTCATGAGCTGCTATCTCATTAATCGTCTTCCTAGTAAGGTGCTTGGTTACAAAGCTCCTATGGAGGTTCTCCATGATCTAAAATTTACTATCTCCCACTTGAGAATTTTTGGGTGTGTTTATTGTGTTCACTCTCAAACTGGTGGTAAGCTTCATCCTCGTTCCCGAAAGTGTGTGTTTGTTGGATACTCTTCTGTTAAAAAAGGGTACAAGTGTTATGAACAAAGTACTAGACGCCTTTACATCTCTCGTGACATAGTTTTTGATGAAGCTCACATGTTTTTCCCTGATAGGTATCAAATTCAGGGGGAGTATAGTGACTACAGTGAGTTCTCTGTTGAATTTGCTCCTGTCCCATTACCAGTTGATGGGATTCAACCTGATGACAGTTTGACTAATGAGGGTATTGATAGCCAGACTATAATAGAAGATGACATGACTGTTCCTATGCCTGTGACTGTTCCCGAAGCTCTCAAAGCCCCGGTTCCTTCAGGTGCCCCTGTTTGCAAGTCAACCCGTGTTTCTAAGCCTTCAACTCGACTTCGGGACTTTTCTACATACCCTACGGTTCAGCATCCCATTCAAGACTTCGTCTGCGATGACAAAATCTCTCAGAATTTTTTGAGTTTTTTATCTGCTATTGAGACTCATAAAGAACCAAACAATTATTTAGAAGCAAGTACCCAGGACGTGTGGGTTGATGCCATGAAGGCTGAGCTTTAAGCTCTTAACCGTATCGCGCCTGGGAATTGGTTCATTTGCCAGATGGTAAGTGTACAGTTGGTTGTTGTTGGATCTATAAGATCAAGCATAATAGTGATGGATCAATCGAGAGATACAAGGCAAGACTGGTTGCCAAAGGGTACACCCAAACCTATGGCGTCGATTACAAGGAGACATTTGTCTCAGACGTGAAAATGAACACGATGCACGTGCTCATGTCTGTTGCTGTTAATTGTGGGTGGTCTCTCTTTCAAATGGACGTGAAAAATGCGTTCCTTAATAGTGACCTAGAAGAGGAGGTCTATATGGATCTCCCAAACTCTCACCTGGTCATGCTTTGCAAAATGAAGATGGGATGGTTTGCAGACTAAAAAATGCTATATACGGACTTAAACAATCTCCACGTGCATGGTATGGTAAGCTTAGTGCTGCCCTTATTAGATTTGGCTTCAAAAGAGGAGAATCTGACTCGTCGATATTTACTAAAAACAATAACCAAGGTATTGTAATTGTTTTTGTCTATGTCGATGATCTTGTCATCACTGGTAGCAATCGATCGAGAATTGATGCTCTCAAGCACCATTTGAGCCTAGAATTTGTCATCAAAGATTTCGGTAAACTAATATATTTTTTGGGTATCGAGGTGGCAAGTTCTCAAAAAGGCTTGTTCCTTTCTCAACGAAAATATGTTTTAGATTTGTTGAAAGAGACTGGAAAATTGGGGGTTAAACCTGCTAGTGTTCCTATGGATTATAGTAGTAAATTTACTATTAACGATACTCCTTTGCAGGATGATGGGAAATATTAGTGTTTGGTAGGACAACTAATTTACTTGACCATTACCAGACCTGACATTGCTTATGCAGTTAGTTATGTGAGCCAGTTTATACAGGCTCCAACACAAGGGCACATGGAACTGATTGATCACTTACTTCGTTATTTGAAAGCTTCATCGAGAAGAAGCATTTGATGAAGAATAATGGTCACATAGAAATTGTTGGGTACACTGATGCAGATTGGGCCGGAAGCTCCATGGACAGGAAATTTACCACCGGATTTTGTACTTTTCTCGGTGGAAACATTGTTACCTGGAATAGTAAAAAGCAAATTGTAGTAGCTCGTTCAAGTGCAGAGGCTGAGTACAACGCCATGGCGACTACTACCAGTGAAATTGTGTGGTTGCGGCTACTTCTACAAGAGTTGGGATGCGAGTCTATGGTCAAACCTACAAAACTGCTTTGCGACAATCAAGTTGCTACTCACATTGCTTCGAACCCTGTTTTCCATGAAAGAACTAAACACATACAGGTAGACTGTCATTTTGTACGGAAAAAAGTTCAAGATAAGACGATTGAGACCCTATATATTCGTAGTGAAGATCAATTAGCTGGTATCTTTATCAAGGCTCTGCCCAAAGGATTGTTCCAAGACATGGTGAACAAGTTGACCTCAGATGATATCTTCGCTCCAACTTGATGGGGAGTATTGAAAAGAGAATATTGGATCTCCTATTCCTAGAAAGAGATCTGTGGGCAATATTGTATCGGATCTCCTATTCTTAGAAGGAGATGTGGGAAATGTTGTATTATTATTTGTTTCCTTTTTCTTTGTTGTTTATGTTTAGCAACCTCTCCTGTAAACATCTATAGAATGACAGTCCCTCTCTCAACAATGAATAAGAAGAAGTTTGAGAGTTTTACCCAAGGACGTAGGCTTCTATTGCCGAACCTTGTTAATCTCTTTTGTCTTATTTGTGGGTGTGATTATATGAAATTCAACACCCCCTTTACAAACTTTAGTGTAGAATTATAGAATGCTAATATAGATGGAAGCTTTGGAAAGTATTCAATCAAACTCTTCAAAGCTTCTCTAGCTTTTAAAGAGAGTTGTGGGCTAGAATAGAAACTTTACTTCACCAAGGGAAGCTATATTGGGATCAAAGATCCCGTGTGAAGTGGCTTAAGATTGGTGATAGAATATCCACTTTTTTCATACTTTTACCTCTCGTAAAAGAAGTGTCAACTGTATCACTAGACTTCCTGACAATTATGGTACATGGTTAGGAGTTAGCCTCGCTGCCTATGTTCTTGCTTACTTTTCTAGCATGTGAAGTAGCTCTACACCTGTAGATATAGACAATTATCTAGAGCATATTATTCCTTGCATCTTTCTAGAGCAAAACATTGTCTTGTGTAGACCTATATCTAAGGGGGAATTTAAGGCTACAGTTTTCCAAATAGGACCTTATAAAGCCCTTGAATGGACTTCATAGTAAATTTTTTCAATCCCATGGGACACTATAGGCACTGTTGTTGTTCGAGTTGTCCAAAGGTTTTTCTCTAGTGGCTTTATGCTTATAGAGTTTAATAAACAATTGTTGTCCTTATTCCTAAGATGTTCAACTATATTGTATTAATAAGTTTAGACCTATTAGTTTGTGTTCTATTAGTTATTGTTAACTGCATAGTTAACAAGTTGAAACCCCTTTTGAATTCTCTCATTAGCCCATACCAGAATGCATTTGTTCATTCTAGGGCTATTTCTGACGAAATCTATGTGGCTCATAAGATTCTCCATCAAATGAAGAGAAGTAAAAGTAAGAAGGGGTATATGGCTTTAAAACTTGATCTTAAAAAGGCTAAGATAGGGTTGAATGGGTCTTTTTGGAAAAAGTCTTATTGAATGGAGTTTGATCCCAACCCAACCCTGTCGGGTTCATACCAACCCAACTTGGCCCTAATTGACCCTGTTAGGGGCGGGCTGTGTCGGGCAGGGTTGGGCTGACCCTGGCATCTGCAATGGTTGGATTAACCTTGATTGACCTGTTTTGGCCATTCATATCCTATACATTAAAAAATTATAGAAAAATAAAATACTAATAGGAGCCCTAAATTCTAACATAAAAATTCAATATTAAATTTCGGGCCAGGTTAGGTTGGGTTGGGCCGGGTTGAGGCCTCAACCTGAGCCCGACCCAACCCTAACCCAGGGTTGGGATTTTCAACCCTAACCCGCCCTCAGGGTTAGAAAACTTGGCCTGAGCCCTGTTCTTCAGGGTGGGTTCGGGTTGTCAGGGCCAAACTTTCACCCGTAATAGAGGGCTTAGGCATGGATGCACACTTAGCTCTTACTTGTTCGTTTTATGTTTAATGTACTCTATGGTAAGCTTTGTCATGTTGAGCATTCTCACTTAGTTTCTGACATTAAAACCAATAGGAATGGTGTGAGTACAATTGAATAGGAAGATGTAATGCATAAATAAGTTAGAAAAGTGAGGATTATAGTGGGAAATCCATCAGTAGAAAATTTAAATAAAATTGTAAAAATCTAGTAAAATCAAGTTAGGTGGAAGACATTAAGATACACAAACCTCAAGAAAATGCCTTTACCTGGCCTGCAATCCGAGATTCCCTTGAGGGTAAATCTCAGATTTTGTACTGGCAAATGAGGAAGGAAATCTGGTAACAATAGAAAATTATATTAATAAATTGTGAAAATCTTACAATAGCTAGATTACAATATAATCTACAACTTTGGAGAAGGAACTTTTGTTACTGGCAAATGAGGAAGAAAATTTGATAACAATAGAAAATTATATTAATAAATTATGAAAATCTTACAATAGCTAGATTACAATATAATCTACAACTTTGGAGAAGGAAGTTTTGTTAAAATCCCTACGAGCTCTTTGTTTTGGGGGACACCCTAGCTAATATCAGGGCACTAGAGTGGCTTTCAGTGGCTCACTATGCACTGAGGAGATTGCGTGAGAGTACAATGGTAATGTAACTAGACGCACTTCACTGTTGCTCTACTGGGGACAACAGTGAGTTGTGCTCAGTATAAGTATGATAACTTGATACAAAAAATCTGGAAGAAATATATGGAAAATGGAGATGGAAGAGGACTCACTCCTCTAAAAATCTCATGAATGATGATATTTGGTTGGAAGGGTGTATGCTTAGGTGTGGTCAGTGTAAACTCAAACTAGTGCAAAGTACAACAGAAGTTCCGTACAATTCCAGTGCACGAATTTAGGCGGCTATGACTGAATTTGTCGAATATGTATACATAGTGAGTATGTGGAATTGTGTAGGATCCCCAACACGTGGGAAGGTTTATATATTTCAGTTGAGAGGCTCCATGGTCACCAAGGAAGGTATAAAAATTCTTCCATGTAAGGGTATGATCTTCTTCCATGCATGAAGAGAGAATTGGTCTATTTATGGAAAGTGTATATTCCCACAATGTGTAGAAAAATAACACATTTTTCACATGTATTTTCTAGAGTCCTCTAGGTGTCATAGGGTCATGTTTTGAGTCTAGGTACATCCCTAGTGTGTCAGGATACACAATTTGGACGTGATTTGGCAGGAGATTGACATAATCCCTACAAAATTGAAGGACCCGGCAGAATTTGCATTCTAGACGACATAGTTCGGATTTGGCCGATGTCTTCCTATGTGTAGATAGCGTTGGCCATAATGCATCCAACATCGACTTTGAGTCAGTACAAATTTAGCTCAAGTTGACTCATGGGGTTTGGTCCAATTGGTTTTGTGACTCAATTTAGGATCGCTGTATAGTCTGTTAGGTGGTCTCGGTCAATCTATGTGTGTTAAAGCCATTGGCCATTTGTTGTAAACACATTTTTGCTCATTTTTAACTATATTATGCCAAAACGGAAGCAAAGCATGCTGCCTAGGTTGAGAATATACTCTCGATTGAAAATACATGAACCATTCGCGCTTCTCAATGTTTCCAATCTTATCATCGCATAGACCTTCCAGGGATGATAGAATGTGGTGTCTACAATAGTTTATAATTTCACACATATAAATTGGATACTGTATAATGCCATGTCCATGTGAGACAACTTAGGCACTCCATACCATAGACCATAGCTTAAGATTGTCCTATACCTAGTCAAGCTTGTACCATGATCAGAGCAACCCTTTGATAACCATTTGAAATTATTCCATTAAACTATCCAACCACCTGGTTTAACATCAAATAATATCTTTAATTGAAAAAAAAATGTTATCAACATGACTCAAATATGGGCATGCACAACTTCAAACATAATGGAACAAGAGAAAAGGTAATGTTCAAAATGAACCCAAATAAATTATTAATACGCTCTTCTAAAATATCCTTCATAAATAAAAATATCAACTTCTTATGTGTAAGCGTCTTGACATATTTTAGTTGCATTCAAAGTTTTACGATCTTGACATGGATAAGACGTTCAACTTGAAGATTTATTATACTTGTCCTCATAACAAATACAAAAATTCCATCCTTAGAGATACATTTTTTTAAGCATATGATTTGGAAAGGTCAATCAAAGTGGTCACAGGGAATGGTATGATGGAGATACAATGAAAACCCCAAATTGAAAGGTATAATTATGGAGAACATATTGAATCCAAAAGAGATGGATGCCTGAAGTAAAAAATGCCCTTGACTAAAGCTTGTACAGAGAGCAAACTTGTTCTCATCTCCCTTGCCTTATGAATTGTATATACAAATTTATTTGGGTATTCAAAGTAAACTTACCATGGCGAGTATTGACAACCTTGTTCGGTTTTCCTGGACTTAAGAAGCATACAAACAAAAAAATCTCTTACTAATTCCTTTGCCATTACGCATTAGCTTAGTAGAAGTGATTGTTCTAGAAAACATCGTTAGAAATTGATATGGTCATAGAGCCAGACCTATTCATCATGAAGATGGATTATTCGTTCTCTTCCTTTTGAAGAAAGAAAATAAATCTTTTGTGGAGCTTCTTGTCCAGATTTTATGAATAATGATACTTTTGTAAGAGTATGGGTTTAATGAAAAGTAAGAAGCAGAAGAAACTTTCAAGACAAGGAATGTCCTGACACAAGTTTGTGTGGAGTCAACCATTCAAATTATTATGGGATTCATTCCAAAACAGTTGATTAAGGCAATACACTCATCACAATTTTCCACAAACCAGCGGCTAAAAGAGAAAAAAAAAAAAAAAAAATGCCCCCCACCCCTCCATAATTCTTCAACATTTAAAATCATAAGTTCTAGTTCATCCACTAAAAATTAAAGTTAGATATAATATACCGTGCGAGATAAAAGAAAAATAAGTCAGAAAGGGAGCAAGGGAGGGTACCAGAGTGCCGTTAGGGGGTTTTGAGTCATCGGTTTCAGAATTTAAAAACCGAAGAAATTTAACTGCGAATTCTCATATGCATCTTCTATGAGCTTCTCTAGGGGAAGCTAAATGATACGTTCCGCCATATCTAAAATCAACGGAAGAGAGAGAGAGAGAGAGAGAGAGAGAGAGAGAGAGAGAGAGAGAGAGAGAGAGCCTGAAAGTTCAATCCACAGCCAAATCACTGAAGATAGTGATCTTCTCCAACATATAATTGGAAAGCTACAGAAATAACTATAAATAAAAATAATAATAAGGGAGAGAATCATAATAGGTGTAGACTAACATGATTTAATTAAGTATCTCCAACCAAATTGTACAAGATAGTGCACCAAAAAAATCATGGAAGAAAGTGATGAGATAGAGGAGGTAAAAAAAGGGAGGATGTGTTGGGGAGACGAAATCTATTTAGAAAGAAGTTTCCCATTGGACATATATGAGAGAGATTGAAATAGTGTAGGTTTTCTATTGGTAAGGGAGTGATAGATGAAGAGTTTAAGAAAAAAAAAGGAAAATGGGTGACAGAGAGAGGGATTGATAATGAAGGGAGATGAGGAATAATGGAAATAGAGAATTAGGAAAATCAAGATAAAAAAAAAAAATAGAAAGGGTGGATACCAAAAATTTAAGTAAAAAAAAATGAGAAAAAAATAAGAAAAGAGATAGGACATTTAAAAAAGAATGAAGGATAAAATAGTCAAGGGAAAAGTTAGGCCCGAAGTAGGAGTACATTCATTTATGTAAAAATAATAATAATAATAATAATATGATATATAATATTATAAAATCTCATACTAACATATATATATATATATATGATGTATATTATAATATTAGTATTATAGTGTGTTAATATAGGTACTCAAATTCAATTAGTTTTTTGTTCTAACCATTGGTTCCTATGTTGGAACCAGAAAGCAACCAAGTCCCACCCCGGTTTGTTTTCAGTTCCTAATTGTAATCAAATTATTCGGTTCGATTTAGATCCGATAATTTAATCTGGATCTGTTATCAATTTTTTATTTGGTTCCTATTTGACACCCTTAGAAGTAATGGAAAAAATCATCCGATTTTAGAATTTTCTAATTTTCTTTCTTCTTCAAATGACAGTATGGTGGGACTGTCCATGTATTGTAAGCTAACACTCCCTCTTTTCCTTTATAATGCCTCATCCGGTGGCTCTATTGATGCGGATCCGGCTCTTCTTCAATTCTTAATTTACCAATTTTGTTCAATTCTCACTGTGCCCATGACACGTGTACACTGGAGATCCAACCATGGTGGAAGTTTTGGGTTATTCAAACCCATTTAACGCCTCAAAAGACAACACCCGATTACAATTCTCGGATCAAACCCATTTTTCTGGCTTTTAATCTTGAGGTAAGTCCCTCATCTTCTCTCATCCTGAAATGAAGGAGAAGAGTTTAACTATCCGGCCTTGTTTCAACTTTCAACCTGCAACGATGAAGGAGAAGGGAGTTCCTGCTTCAGGGGAGCCCCATAGGGTTTTGACTCTCGACGTAAATCGAAGAATTAGAAGGGGGTTTCTGCTTCAGGGGAGCCCCTTGGGTTTCAGTTCTCAGCCTGAGACAAAGAAGGGTAAGGCTGTTTTTGGCCGCCGGGGTCGGAGAATGAAAAACGGCTTACAATGTGTTAACTGCAGTTGAACATTCAATTCTCGAACTATTCTCCCCTTTAGTTTAAAGTCATTTATTGAATGCAAGTCAATCGCATGTTGGATTTGTGCTTCATTTTGGGCAGAAATAGTGAATTGGGGAATGGTTATTGGTGGGTTGTTTTGCATTTTAATAATAAGCTCTCCAGCCTCCAGACTCTCAACTTGTTGAGTTCTTGCACCCTAAAAAAGAAAAAAAATCCTGTTGGGTTCACTAACTTTCCTTCTTTTCATTTTCTTATGGCATCTTAGAGTGCTTCCTCTTCCTAAGATGTTGGGGTTGTGGCACAATCACTGGTAGGCTATTTTTGGTGTGTATTCCAATTCTAAGAATGGGTATTTCCATTCTCAAAGTGTAGAATACATTCTTGATTGAGAATGAAACCACTGTTTGGATACATATTCAGTCAATATGCATTTTGTTAATTTAGAATCCCTCAAGCAGTTTAACGAACACCTCATGGGCAACATCAACTACTACAAAGATCCTTCATGCTATGGGGCATCATGCTATTTGCAAATGAGGATGCAGGTAGATGTGATGATGTAATCAGGATGAGAATAGACTTAAAAAGGAATGGATTGCGGACAATCATTGACGTTAGAGATGAAGTGAAATGTTATAGCTTTGTAGTAGAGTATCGATCTCACCATGAGTCTGATAAGATTTTTGATTAACTAGAGGAAGCGAGGGGAAGGCAAGAAATACTGGCCTAATGTGGAAAAAGGCAACAACATTGATAAGGATTCGGCTCATCTCCAACGACTGACACTCCAACAACGAAGCTTCATTTCGAAAGACACAAGTGTGTAGCTAGTCGATCCTCGGGAAGCGTAGCCTCGATCAACTGCAGCAGAAAAATATCCCTTCCAACAACCTTCTAGGCTCCCCAACCTAAAGACTGCTCCAAGCCTCCGAGTGATGGTACATTTCTCTTTGTTGGAGTTTTAAGTTTCAAAACATTTAGGCTATGTTTGGTAGCCAAGAGAAGAAAAGAAAATAGTACAAGGAATATAATAGGACGAAAAAATATGATTACACAATGATTTCTTATATGCCTATCTCTCTCCCCAAATTTAAAACTTTTTTGAAATTTTCTTTTTCTTTTCTTTTCGTCTCTTGGTTACCAAACATAACCTAAATAAAAAAGCCCTCTAATATTCTTTTGTTCTTTTGAGTTCTTTTTTACATGTGAAGCAAGTGAGCTTAAGTTTACTCCAAAATTGGAAACTTGTAAAAGTTTCTTAGGGTATATATATAGGAATTAGTCTTTAAGGGACATAGAGTTTCTTTGAGAGAAGTCTCTCTACTCTGTCATGTGTGGGGGTTGCCGATGTTTGGGTATGGGTTTGAGGCATATTTGGTAACAATGAACACGTATGGCACATGTACCTGTACATACTGTGATACCCTACCTTCTAAGCCTGGTTTAATTACCCGATTGGTTTAGTTTGGTCATACAAGATCTAAACCTGATCGAGCTGAGATGGGTACCCTACGGAGCATGATGGCAAGGGTGACCCTGAACTTGGGATGGCCAGACGAGTTTGAGTCGGTGCCTAGTGAAGTCCGCATGCCCAATCTGTGCACTTGCACATATAACAAGGCCATGTAAGCACAAAAAGGTATGTTGCCATATTTTATGTCGAGTACGTATTATAAATCATATACCGGGAGTGAGGCATATGTCAGGAGCCGATTCCCGTCGAAATCCTAACTATTCGGCTAAGTTTCGGCCGACTGGTGGGTGGTCATAGGTGGGTTGGATCCACCAGTGTGGCCTACTAGTATAGTCATTAGATATTTTGACCCAGGTATAAATAGCAAGTAATGTCTTTCTTTTCCCTCATTTAATGTTTTACATGGTGGGTGAGAAGAGTAAAGAAGAGAGAGAAAAGAAAGAAAGAGAAGGGAAGAAGAAGGAAGAAAATGTTGTAACCCGGCAGTCACTGAGAGGGGGGGTGAATCAGTGAGTTCAATTCTGATACCTAAAAACCTGTCCGATGTCTGGCCAAGAAGAACCTGATACAGTCGTATGCACACTCAGCCTCTCATAGGCACTTCCAAGTATGCACACCCATTCCACATTCCACGCACTTCAATATCAAATGCAAACAACAAGCACCCACAACACAGGTTTTTTACGAGGTTCGGCAATTTGCCTACATCCCCGGAGTAGTGCCTGTAAAGGCTTCGTACCTACTCAATACACTACTTTTGACTGCACCCACAGTCGGGAGCACCCACACCCAATTTTCTCAAGCCGAAGCTGAGATGGCACTCGTAGTGCCGATACAATGTGTAGCACCCACTACACGGGAGCACCCACTCCCGGTGCTTAGCACCCACTAAGCACACAATAAATAATACAATTAAATTGGGCTTATAACAATGCCCTATAGTGAAGCACTCACACATGCAAATTTCCCCCAAATAGACTACAACTATCACTTAGGCATTTTATCAAACATCTTGCCTACAATGATTTATAATAATGGAAATTTTGCAAAATTGAGGTTACCTTGGCAAGGAGTAACCGTCGGAGATGCAATAATGTCAATCTCCACTTGATGCGGACCACAACCACGTTGTCTCGGTGCCGCCAATGCTTCAACCCCGGTTGGCACTTGGGTTTCTTGAAGCAACTCACAAGAACCAAATTCTAGGTTCTTCTTCTTTCTTTTCTCCTTGTCTTTACTTTCATGGAGCAACAATGGCATTCACATTCACATTCACACACACACAAAGAGAGGAAACAACTTCTTCTCTATTTCCCTCTTCTTCTCTTCTCTTCTCTTTTCTTTTCTTTTCTCTTGGCAACAACCAATATGACTTGCTACCTTGGTTTCCAGCAGCTTCCTAAGCCTCTAATGGTGGCTATGAATGAAGTGCAAGAGGATGGAAGTCTTTCATTCAAACCTTTAGCCTTCCACGAGCTTCAACTCGTTTTTCCGACCACCTCAGCAAGCCCTCTGCCTGATTTCTTCCCTCTGATGTGTAGAGCTCGGAGAGATGAAGAATCCCCAACTTGAATCACTCAAATCCGACTTAAAATGAGGGAGATATGACCTTTTGAAGTTGGAGCAATGAGATAGCTTGAAATGGAATCTTCGTACGGGTGGCGTAGGCTACACCGGCGGCGCGCGCAACAGGGGCGAAATCTGACCGTAGATCTCATATAAGAGATCTTATAATCCAAACCGTCCGATTAAACCAACGGACAACAGATCTAAACCGTTAGATTTGAATCTCGATGACGTCATCATGACGTAAGCGCTGACATCGTCAGAAGTGTTGTCGATCTATGATTGGTTGCTTTTCCGGATTTTAACGGAGCTTGTCTTCCACTCACAAAAGTGAAAATGCATATTGACCGTTGGATCCGAATCTTCCATGATGGCTTTAATCAGATTTCATGAGATCATTAAGATCGGAATCCTTTTTATACCTTCTGTATACGCGCGAAACACAATAACATACCTTGATATAGTGTAGCGCCAGTGCATCAAGAATTATGCATCTAACCAATAAAATCCCACGCGCAAGCATCTATCTCGTCCATATCACACCAAAATCTCAGCAGCCTTTGGATGGGCATCAAGCATACGTGGTCGAATCTTGGCCGTCCATTTCACTTCCCTTGACTCCTCTTTATTACAATCAAGCCCCTGCCTCCATATGTTTCAGTGCTTAAAGACTCCTTGCAACTCAGACCTTCAAAATCTTTAAATTACACAAAAGCCCTTCGAATTTCAAAAATAAATTCCGAAAAACCCACCCAACACCGAGAGCAACTGATGGATTTTCGGTTTGGATTTTCGAACTGACTTTACGGAAACGGTTATAACTTTTTCATACGATATCCGATCGATATGAAACGAAGTGCGTTGGAATCGTAACTGGATGCTCTACGACTTTTCAGAAGACTCAATCATCTGAATCATCCATGTAAAAAGACCAAAATGCCCCTACACATTTCCAATGACGTATCTTTCTCATATGCAATCGGAATGCGATGAAATCAGAACCGTTGGAAAGATTGTATTTTTGTCGTATTGTTACATGTAGAACACTTCCTTTAAAAAAATCATCTTCAATGCCGAAACTGCCCTCGACTGCCATAAATGCCGTAACTTCTTCATACGGTATCGGAATCTGACGAAATCAAATGCACTGGACTAGGAAAATTACAATCTATCTTTTTCATGAAGAACCGATCTTCCAAAAATGTCATTTTCATTGCCGAAAATGCCCTCGATCGTAAATAGGCCAATTTTGCCAGTTTTGACCCAGAAACCCGCACCACCTATTAATGATGTATTAAACCACTCCATGCATACCAAGCTGCTCTGTTATCTCATCGGTGATACTGGATACTGCAATGTCATCATTTTCATCCACGTCACCCAAACTGGCCACATCATCACCGCCACGTGGTCGAGTTGCCAACAAGGACAACCATAAAACAACAATCTCCCCCTTTGGAGTTGTTGGCAACCACCTCATCACTAATACACTCTAAAGCTCCGATGAGTAACTCTCTCCCCCTTTGACAACAAGTGCAAAGGGTGTAACCAATGGACTCCCCCTGAGTCCAATATGGGGGTAGCAACATCAAGCAACATGCTCCCCCTCTCCCAATGCTACTAGTGTTTTGGAAGAATCACCACTCCCAGCTTCTGTCTGAGGAACTCAAACTGATCTTTGGGAAGCGGTTTAGTGAAGATATCAGCCACCTGCTCTGCTGTGGGAACAAACTCCATCCTTACTTCACCTTCCATCACCTTGTCTCTTAAGAAATGATACCGGATAGCAATGTGCTTCGTTCTAGAATGCATCACCGGGTTCTTGGAGATATTGATTGCACTAGTATTGTCACAATATAGTGGCACTGCCTGCTCAATCTCCACACTCAAATCCTTCAACATCTGCTTCATCCACAACACTTGTGTACAACAAGATGTAGCTGCAATGTATTCTGCCTCTGCAGTTGAAAGAGAGACTGACTCTTGCTTCTTACTATGCCATGCCACCAAGCTGCTCCCCAAATAGAATGCACCACCACTGGTGCTCTTCCTGTCATCTACACATCCGGCCCAATCTGCATCTGAAAAACTGACAAACTAAAGCTCTTAACTTTCGGATACCATAACCCAAACTCACTAGTCCCTTTCAGATATCTGAAAATTCTCTTCACTGCTGCC
>NC_056557.1:30337793-30375522 GCF_013358625.1 Macadamia integrifolia | reverse complement strand
AAAAGATAGAGATTATATATATTGTAATTAATATTACATATCAAGTCTGTTCTAAATATCGACTTCCTACCGGATAAAGCTTCATAAGCCATAGATTTCAGTTTTTCTAAATACTATTAGTCTTTAAAAAACTAAACTTAGGATAAGTACAACACTTGTCCATCTCATCCCTGAATATGATTACAGTTCTTGGTCATAAGGTTAGAAGTTTATCAAATTCTTTGTCAAACAACTTCTCTTGTCAATACATAATTTGCTTCATATGAGACTATATTATGTTGGAAAATAAACACTAAAGCCCATGTAGATATATTTTTTTTCCTTATTTGTCACACTTGTGATGATGAGTGAGTTTGGATTTAGTGAAGACGTGTGATTCAGATATGTACTAGATATCTGAGTCTCCAAGGATTTGTGAGTGAGTCCATTCGCAATCCAATACCCAATGTGCTTAATAATGATGATTGGATTTGGATTTTGTGCAAAGAATAGAATATTATTTTCTGTGGATCCAGATAAAGTAACAAGTGATGACAAAGACCGAGAAAAACCAATTCAAGTCTTTTTTGGGAATAAAACCCAAATTGAAGTAAAATGTAACTAGTCTTTTGACTGACTCAAAGCGAAGGAGGTTTGGTCTAAAGCCCAAAGGACTCGCTGCCCAAACCTTCCTTGTAAACTCACAATCAAACATAAAATGGTAAAATGTCTCCTGCTGGGAGTGCCAAAAGCTACATATGGAGTCAATATCCACCCACTTAGCTAAAATATCTTTTGTCGGTAATCCATCATTGATCGCTTTCCAAAAGAAAAGCTTAAACTTGGGGTGGATATTGATTTTTCAGAAGAATTGCCACCGTTGTGAACATGGAGAGGAGCAACAACACCTGTGTGAGCATGCATGGAAATTTGTTAGTGCATTGGAGCTAAGGAATTTGGCAGCTAATTTGGTTGTGAAAGATCCCTCCTTAGAAAGAGTACACCACCACCTGTCATCTTGAGAAGATAATGGGGTTTGAGCGATACAATCAATGATAAAATTAGGGATATTTGAATTCAAACATTCCAAATCCCATTGATTGTTTAAAGTAAATGTACTCACCGACTCAGAGTGTTGGTTTCGATGAACACCTTGGTATGAAATTTTTTGCAGTTCGATGGTGTGATTATTATTTTGAATCCAGGGCTCATACCAAAAGAAAGTATTATAACCATTACCTATTCTTCGGAAAAGAATCTTTTTGAGAGTTGGGAGAGTTTTAACAATGCTATTCTTGTTGTAACCCGGCAGTCACTGAGAGGGGGGTGAATCAGTGAGTCCAATTCCGATCCCCAAAAACCTGTCTGATGTCTGGCCAAGAAAAACCTGATATACCTGTCCCTGTTTGTACACAGTCGTATGCACACTCAGCCTCTCATAGGCACTTCCAAGTATGCACACCCATTCCACATTCCACGCACTTCAATATCAAATGCAAACAACAAACACCCATAACACAGGGTTTTTACGAGGTTCGGCAATTTGCCTACATCCCCGGAGTAGTGCCTATAAAGGCTTCGTACCTACTCAATACACTACTTTTGACTGCACCCACAGTCGGGAGCACCCACACCCAATTTTCTCAAGCCGAAGCTGAGATGGCACTCGTAGTGCCGATACAATGTGTAGCACCCACTACACGGGAGCACCCACTCCCGGTGCTTAGCACCCACTAAGCACACAATAAATAATACAATTAAATTGGGCTTATATCAATGCCCTACAGTCAAGCTCTGCCTAGCATATGCATCCACAACTAGCTAGCATGCTTACAGTTCATCCACAACTAACCTAGCATGTATACATTCATCCACAACTAACCCTAACATACATACATACATGTAATGTAAAATCCAGTGTTAGAGAATCTCACAACCGATTGCCTGGGATGACTGGAAACTTGTACTGACAAGTTTGGTGCTCACACCTTCTCTCTCCTTGGCTTCTTGCTCTTCAAAGCAAACACATCTTTGCTTTCTTCTCTTCTTCCTTGGCTTTGAGTTAATGTATCATTAACACACTTCAACCACCTCTTTTACCTCCTTTAATGGCCTAAGAACATTTATCATCAAGAATGTATGTTCATTCAAGGACCAACAAAGAGGGGGAAGCTTCTCCTACCAAAACCGTAGACTTCTTTCACTCAAAATCCATTTTTCTTGCTTCCATGGTGTAGGGCTTGAAAAAACGAAGAAGCTGCAACTTGGTTCACCCAAATCCGACATAAAATGAGGGAGTTATGACCTTTTGAAGTTGGAGCAATGAGATAGCCCGAAATGGAATCTTCGTACGGGTGGCGTAGGCTACACCGGCGGCGCGCGCAACAGGGGCGAGATCTGACCGTAGATCTCATATAAGAGATCTTATAATCCAAGCCGTCCGATTAAACCAACGGACAACAGATCCAAACCGTTAGATTTGAATCTCGATGACGTCATCATGACGTAGGCGCTGACATCGTCAGAAGTGTTGTCGATCTATGATTGGTTGCTTTTCCGGATTTTAAGGGAGCTTGTCTCCCACTCACAAAAGTGAAAATGCATATTGACCGTTGGATCCGAATCTTCCATGATGGCTTTAATCAGATTTCATGAGATCATTAAGATCGGAATCCTTTTTATACTTTCTATACACGCGCGAAACACAATAACATACCTTGATATAGTGTAGCGCCAGTGCATCAAGAATTATGCATCTAACCAATCAAATCCCACGTGCAAGCATCTATCTCGTCCATATCACACCAAAATCTCAGCAGCCTTTGGATGGGCATCAAGCCTACGTGGTCGAATCTTGGCCGTCCATTTCACTTCCCTTTACTCCTCTTTATTACAATCAAGCCCCTGCCTCCATATGTTTCAGTGCTTAAAGACCCCTTGCAACTCAGACCTTCAAAATATTTAAATTACACAAAAGCCCTTCGAATTTCAAAAATAAAATCCGAATAATCCACCCAACACCGAGAGCAACTGATGGATTTTCGGTTTGGATTTTCGAACCGATTTTACGGAAACGCTTATAACTTTTTCATACGATATCCGATCGAGATGAAACGAAGTGCGTTGGAATTGTAACTGGATGCTCTACGACTTTTCAGAAGACTCAATCATCTGAATCATCCATGTAAAAAGACCAAAATGCCCCTACACCTTTCCAATGACGTATCTTTCTCACACAGAATCGGAATGCGATGAAATCAGAACCGTTGGAAATATTGTATTTTTGTCATATTGTTACATGTAGAACGCTTCCTTTAAAAAATTCATCTTCAATGCCGAAACTGCCCTTGACTGTCATAAATGCCGTAACTTCTTCATACGGTATCGGAATGTGACGAAATCAAATGCATTGGACTAGGAAAATTACAATCTATATTTTTCATGAAGAATCGATCTTCCAAAAATGTCATTTTCATTGCCGAAAATGTCCTCGATCGTAAATAGGCCAATTTTGCCAGTTTTGACCCAGAAACCCGCACCACCTATTAATGATGTATTAAACCACTCCATGCATACCAAGTTGCTCTGTTATCTCATCGGTGACACTGGATACTGCCATGTCATCATTTTCATCCACGTCACCCAAACTGGCCACGTCATCACCGCCACGTGGCCGAGTTGCCAACAAGGACAACCATAAAACAACAATTCTAACATGGAGATCCTCTAACTTTCAGGGTTCTAGGGTCGAAGATTGGCCTGTTGATAAAATATTTAGACTTGAGGATTTTACTCCATAAGTTGTCCTCATCTGTGATGAGTCTCCATCCCAACTTTAGCAAAAGCGCAATATTGTGAGATTCAACATTTCTAAAGCCTAACCCTCCCACATGTTTCGGTTGACAAATTTTATTCCATCCGATGAGGTGTGGTTTATGCCCTTTCTCATCGTCTCCGTTTTAGAAATGCAAAAAAATCGAGTCCAATTTCCTACAAATGTTTTTTGGAAACAGAAAACAAGACATGAGATAGGAAGGTACCGAGGCAAGTGAAGATTGAAAAAGAACACCTCTCCCAGCATATGAAAGCATTCTCGACTTCCATAGTCCTAACTTATTTTTGATTCTAGCAGTTATTTTATTGAATTGTACAGATCTGTTCCTAGAGTGGAACAGACACGTGCCCAGGTAAATCGAGTCATAGGTCATTTCCTTGATCCATATAATCTTGCTCAAGAGCTTTTTAGAGCAATTGGGGACATTTGAACTAAATGCTAAGCCGCTCTTGTCAATATTAATAGTTAGCCCAAATATATCTGAAAAAAGATCTAAAATGCATTTGATTGTGGAGAAGTCTTCCTGTGTGACCTTACAAAAGATAAAGGTGTCATCAACAAAGAGAAGATGTGAAATTTCAGGGGCATGTCTTGCAATCTTAATTCCTTGAAAAAGTTTCAAATCTCTGTATGTGGCCAAGAGTCTAGAAAGGCCCTCCATCACAGTGATGAAAGGAAGGGGTTGAGAGGGCATCCTTGTCGGTTACCTCGTGTGGCCTTAAACATATTGAATGCAGTTCCATTTAACTTAATGGAGAAGGATGTGGTACTGATTAAGTGATTAATCAGACTGATCCATGTACTACTGAAACCTAAAAATTTAAAGATAGTATGTAAACAACTCCATTCTACTTTGTCATAGGCTCTGGCCATAGCCAATTTGATTGCCACATAGCCCGTCTTACCTTTTTTCCTTTTGAGGAAATGGAAAATTTCCTATGCAATGATGATATTGTCTGTAATTTGACGATGGGGAACAAAGGTGGCTTGTCAAGGGGAGATATATTTGTGAAGGATTTTTTTCAGCCAGGTCGCCAAGATTTTTGCAACGAATTTACACGTCACATTGCACAGGCTTATTGGTCTGAATTCACTCATAGATGTAGCATTGTTATTTTTTGGGATAAGAAAAATGAGGGTGTGATTACTGTTGGGAGGCAAATTGGCAGAGAGGAAGAACTATTGAATAAACATGATTAAATCATTCTGAAGAAAATCCCAGCACTATTGGAAAAATATGGCTTGGAATCCATCTGATCCAGGGGCCTTGTAGGGGCCCAATGAGAAGAAAGTATTTTTAATTTCCTCAGATGAGGGGGGGGGGGTCGGAGAGAGAGTCTCCATCAAGATCAGTCAAGGGGGGAAACAAGAATTCTATAAAATGAGGATCCAAGGGGTCGGAGGTTTTGAATAAATTCCTGAGAAAAGTGGCAAAGTTAGCAACTATGGCACCAGGTGAGTTGATCCTCTCACCCTATTGATTCACAATGTGATCAATGTGTCTCTTATAGAGATTGATTTTGGAGATAGTGTGGAAAAATTTTGTGTTTCTATCTCAATCCATGATATATTCATGTCTTGACTTTTGGAACCAGAATTGTTCCTTAGCCGCCAGAATCTAGTTCACCTTATTTTCAATCTCATTCGGATCAGGTTGACCAACAGTCACCCCTAAGGGTTGTTTATCTTCTAAGGTGAGGTGTTGAGATAAAAGGGTCTCTTTAATTTGGTCAATACAGTCAAACACATTTCTGTACCAGTGGGTCAAGGATCTGCTCAAGGAGGCCAATTTAGCTGTGATATTATCATTACCAAGAGACACCCGGTTACTGTAACAGTTGGACCAGAAATCAGGGTGTGACATCCAAGCCTGCTGGTAATGAAATAGTTTTTTGAAAGATGGTCTGGTCATGTGGGTGTTCAGAACAATCGGGTTATGGTCTTAGATCATTGGTTGTTTGTAAAGGGTTGCACTGATGACCTGTTTGAACACGATTGGTTGGTTTTGAACGTGGTATTGGACATTTGGCCGCAGGTGATTGGTTGTTGTTATAAAAACAGATGTCACTCGTTTAACATATCACTAAGTTTCAGATCAGGTGTATTGGTATTGTTGGTCAAATTGTTTTTCTATAACCGTTCGATTTAATTGATCTTGATCAATTATGTTTGGACTGAAGAGGAAGCAGATCAACCCAGTGATATTTTGATCAATGATAATATTTATCGTAAAGGCTTTTTCTCCACAAAATCGGATAAAAAGGTGAACATAACTTATATAATGACTAAAATATGCATGGGTTGAGTTGTATAATTTTGAGAATGCCATTGGCTCGAGTTGGTAACTATAAAACGGTAGTGTGGAGTCACGCACCTTTGTGCGTCATAGATGATAAGGACTCTCTTATTTTGTTGCGGTTGTTGAGTCGAAATGGTTTTAGGGCTATTCTCCGAGAATTAACGTCTTAGTATTGTCACGACCCTGAGTTCTTGATCATTTAGATCAATGGGCTACAGGCAGAAGAAAAGAACATTTTTCGAGCACTCATCTCCTTACTCGGTGTCGAAGTCTTGCAAAATCTCAGTGCAGACTTTGGCGAGGATGACACTCCGTGGGAACTGAAAGAACAGGAGGGTAGTGTGCGCGGTGAGGAGGAGACGGAAGTTGAGGGTAGAGAAACAACACAATCACTACAAACTTGACCAGACTTTTCTTGATTGGGACATGAGTCCCTCGACCATTATCAAGGTGCGAGCTCAAGCATGACCAAGACATGGGTCCCTCGACCTTCTTCAAGGTGCGAGCTCAAGCATGACCAAGTCGTGAGTCCCTTGACCTTCATCAAGGTGCGAGCTCAAGCATGACCAAGTCATGAGCTCCTCGACCTTCTTTAACATGCGAGCTCAAGCATGACTAAGACTTGACTGCCTCGACCCTTCATCAAGGCACAAGCTCAAGCTCGCATAAGACTTGGGTGTCCCGACCAGACAAGAGCTCAAGCACGCATAAGACTTGGGTGTCCCGACCAAATGGGAGCTCAAGCATGCATAAGTCTTGGGTGTCCCGACTAGATAGGAGATCAAGCACACATAAGACTTGGGTGTCTCGACCAGACAGAAGTTCAAGCACATCTAAGACTTGAATGTCCCAACCCTTTATTAAGGCATGAGCTCGAGTGTATTCAAAACTCGAGCATCTCAACCGTCAAGGAGGACAAGCAACTCCACTCCTTAAACTTCCTCTTCTGTGAACTTAAGGGAGTGAGGGGCATATGATACACCATGAAATAACCTCACCAATAGGCGTAGGACACGTGGCGCTCAATCATAGACCAATGGACTCCTCACAACTCAAGGTACTTATCTACAAGGGTAAACAAGTCATTTCACCCCTTATGGGGACTAGGGTTTCACCACATTCACCCTATAAAGGGGAAAAAAAGGTAATTCTCTCTCTCTCTCTCTCTCCACTACTCCAATCAACTATTCATGGTACCTGAAACTAATTTAGGCCTCGGAGCCTTACCCACCGGAGCCCCCTCCGGTGGACTCTCTTGTCTGTTTTGTGTAGGTCTGAACTGAGCTAGAATCTGCACCAACAAATTTTATGATATACCATAGAACCATTGACTGGTCAATGGTCGTGTAGTCGGTCCCAAAACCACTAGGGCCAGGGCCAACAGGTCGAACTCAATTCCGTCAATCCCCAGACCTCTTCCGGGACCATGAAGGACCAGGACAGGATTGCCTATTTGCTTTATCCTCAGGACACTAGACCACGGGCTAACCATGGTCGAGTTAGACATTGGGGGGTTTTCATTATGGTTAGGATAACGACTTTTGTCCTTAGCTTGGGTCGAGTTAGCCGTTATGAGGGTTTTTACCACGGTTAAGTTAACAATTTTGTCTTTAGCCTGGGTCAAGTTAGCCGTTACGATCAGCCACGCCGAGAAAAGATCCCCTATAAGGAAGAAACACGTATTCATGATGTTTAGCCAATAGGAGACTTGCACACTCTATATAAGGCAGGGGGAGCCGGGGAAAGAAGGTAAGCTCTCAATCTCTCACAAAGCATTCTATCCGACCAATCTGCCAAGACTAATTTTAGCATCGGAGCCTGGTCTCGGAGCCTCCTCCGGGTCAGTTTCTGACCTGGTTTTTGCAGGTAGACATGTGATAAAAACGTATAGTAATAATGGCACCGTCTGTGAGAATAGAATTGAACCTAACAACAAATAGAACCATAAGGAAATAGTACTCGCAGGGGTTTAATAATCTGACCTGTGATCATGGTTTTAAGTATCGGTGCGTATCGTGCTGTATCGGCCGATACGTATCCGTATCAGTAGGCATCGGCACGATACATACCGATACGTATCATGAAAATTTTAAAACCCTTATGTATCGATACGTATCCTACGATAAGCATCGATACGCACCGATACACCACCAATACTCACCGATACTCACCGATACGTATCGATACTTTATAAAAAATTCAAAATTGAAGTGAAATGTACGTATCGGTATGTATCGGTATGTATCGATACGTATCTATGTGTATCGGTATGTATCGACCGATACACACCGATACGTACCGATACGGTCATAAAATGGCCAAAATGGGTAATTTTTTAGAAAAACATAATTTTTTGAGGTGTTTTTGTTCCAAAGTTGCTGCCAACCATTTTTCTCTCTAACTAAAGTGGAAATCAAGATTGGGAACAAGGATTTTACATTTATGGGACAATTACAAAGCTTGGATTCTTAGTGCGATACTCTCAATTTACTGTTTATGCATAATATATGTTATATATAAATTTTTTTAACTTTTTTTTTTTATGCAAATGTGTATAAAAAAGTGTTTCCTATCCATTTATGTGTGTATCTTTAGAGTATCTTAGCGTATCTCCGATACGATACGATATCCTCCGATACGTATCTTAATTTTGACCGACCGATACGATGATCGATACCGATACTTTAATCCTTGCCTGTGATTGAAAGGAAGATGGAAAGAAGAGAGCGTGTGCTATGAACAAAGAAGTCAAATAACTACTTATGGCTTGGAACGGAATTACCACAAAATTTTGAGGCAGAAAAGCCACGTATATATAAAGACTTAAGAAGGTAGATTCAAACTGGACCTAGGACAACTAAAGGGCAATAGGAATCATTCCTTATCTAAACTTGAAATCTAGAGATCAAATTTAAGAAAATCTCCTCCAAAAAGATATGTGCAGTAACAGTAGGTATTGCATTTCTTAGGTTTAATACCGTTAGATTTATTATCCATCTATGTCATGGTCTTATTTGTTTCTCTTTGTGATGATAAATTATCTACTTAACTGAGTGGTTAGAATTAGTTTCATACAGCCCTATTTGTTTCTCCTTGTGATGATAAATTAACCACTTAACTCAATGGTTAGAGTATTACTTTCATACAACGGAAGCCATCAAAGAAATGAAAAAGAGAAAACGAAACGAACATAAGCCAAGTGAACACCAAATTTGACATAGAAAACCCATTTAAGGGAAGAGTGAAGAGAAAACCATAGGGCAATTCCAAGAGCAATCCACTAAAAATCAAATAGGGATTATAATATTTCACCTTTCAAGCTTATGCTCAAAATTTGAGATTCCAACAAGATTGAGAAAGAACAACAAATACTAGAAGATTTTACAAGATTACCTCACACGTCGACATGATACTACCAAATCATCTCTAAAAGCGGCCAACAATTCCTCTCAAAGATAAGAGATCCCAACAGAACAAGCCAACTCATTGACACTTATCTGTACATAGATTTGAAATCAACTTTACCCAACCACCTAACTCCACATGAAGCTGAACCAACATGGCACAACACCCAATAAACAGCTGCCTTATGAACTGCTGTCCCAGGAAGAATGAAAACATACCCATGACCCACAAGGTATCATTGGTTTGATTCTGATGATGAAGAGGTATAAGTAGGCGTCAAAGCTAATTTAACTGATGACAAAAGCTACCTTCATCTCCTCTTCCTCATATATCAAATGATTTGACTCATTAATGATGCATAGATGTTATTGATGGCTTTCACGAGAAGAGTGTGGATCAGGTTTTTGCACGGGTTGATTCATGTATAAATGAAATCCATCATAGAATTAGGTGTTAAGTAGATTCTATCTATGCGGATCAGCCTCATAGGAAAATGATTGTCATTCGACGACTTGATCCACTCTCCCACAAGAAAATGATCAAAGAGTCAATTAAGGCTAAGGCATGTTTCAGACTACATATCATGTAGTAGTATGTTTTAATAAATGACCACTCAGGCTTAGTTTATTATTAAATCAGCTAATCACTAAGCTAGTCACTGAACCCAGTTCAGATCCAACTCTCCAACCCAAAACAGTCTTAGTAGCAATTCAGTCAGATTCTATTTGGGCATTTGGTTACTATAAGTTATTCACTCAGACTTGGTTTTCTGGATTTTCTCTCTTGTTTGTCAAAATCAAGAGTGAATTAAGCTGGGTTTTTAGATCTTTCCTGCTTTCTCTATTTGGGTGAATAAATAAATATATTGAACTTCAAAGAAAGGAAAAAATATATATATATATATATATATATATTACAAGGCAAAGATGCCACAAACCAAGAGACACTAAGCCTTGGAGCAAATTAAACAAAACTAAATTTAACTCAAACAAGTATACTTAATTAAAATAAAACACTGTACATGATGACTTGATGAAAATGTCAATCAGCTAAGAAATCCTTCTTCCCCTTCAAAATCAAAACCCTAACCATTGGTAAGGGCACCCTTTAAAGTTAAAAAAAAAAAAGGGTGCTCCAATCTAAAACTATATTTTCAAAATTTATGATAATAGAGTATGTTTGGAAGGGCTTCATTAGAAGAAGGAGCGTTTGGTGGGAACCCTTCCAATGGCCTTCATCAGATTAGCTATCTCAAGTATCTTAGCCACTTTTGTTCCTCTTTTGGCCTCAGCTGATGCTTTCTTCTCCTCTGCCTTTCTATGTGCCTTTGCCACCTCATTTCTCATTTTCTCTACAGCTTTGGCCCTTTTCTCCTCTAGCTTCCTCTACACAAAAGAGAATTTAAAGCTTTTTGTTAAACATTAATTGAAGCGTTACCTAGGTCCTTTCTTTCAAATTCATAATTAATTAAGCTCATAATTAATAATTATGATTAATTACTTTCACGTAGGATTTCACCATTCAAAAAACATCCAGATCATGAGCTATGAGTTAGAGAATCTGTTAACTCACGGACGATGAGATCCCATGTGAGAAAGTCAAATCATAATTAGCTTTTTCTTACCTCAACTTTCTTCAGAGCAGCTTGAGCCTTTTGGACATGTTCACTCTCGCAACCATTGATGTTGGATTCCTCTCTCTTGAACCTGTTATTGACCTTGGCGATCTTGGCCGTCTGCCATGCCGAAATCTTCGAATGAACCTCTTCTTTCTTAACCATTTGCAGGGTTGTTATCTCTTCATTGAAACCACCATTTGCAGAAGAAGACCCATTAATACGCCTTGGAGGAGGAGAAGAACCATGGTTTAAGGGAAGACTATTATCTGGGACAATAGCTAATGGGTTTGTTTCCTCAGGAACTTCATGATCATCATCCTCTCCAATCCTAGAAAGGTTGTTTCCGGCGTTACCGCCTTCGTTTTCGCTATTATTTCCGGCGATCGTTGATCCTGCAAGTACTAAAGCATTGAATTCTCGACTCATAGTGGTGAAATTCTCACCGGAGATGTTGCTACCAGTCTCCCAAGAGTCTGTCCGGCGAGCCCGGTTCGGTGGCGGTGGCAGCTGTAGCAGAGGCCGGGGAGGTGTCAAGGGGTGGATCTCCCTGATGACTGTTTCATCACCTTCATCTTCTCCTCCTCCATTGCTAGTTGAAGCCCTTTGGTTAACACTTGACATGTTAAGCTCTCCCACTGTGTTACCTGAAGAAGAAGGAAATAATGAGACTTGAGAGGTCTTGTTTGTATGTAAAGTATAAACTATGGTTCTGATGATAGAGATAAGTGAAGGTTGGTCTAAAGGAAGGAATTAATGAGAAATTTTTTTGGCCACACAAACAAACAAATCTCTGTTCAACACATAATTAGAATCAAACAAACAAAAAAATTTTCAAAGTTAGGGGCTTTTGATTAGAAAATGAGATTGAGACTTGAGACTGACACCCATAACCCTTTAATTATTCGGATAAAATCCATAAAGGTGGCTCAAATTTTAATTTGTTTAGTGTCGGCTGCAAATATTGGGGGAATCCTACTTTTGGTTTGGGTAGTGAAGTGGGCCCCATGAAAGGTTCAAGTAAGCCGAACCGGCAATTGAATCGATTATAACCGGTTGGAATTGGTTGAGAGTCAGCTAGAATCAGTTGGAATCAGCTTGAAAGTTAAAAAACTAGTATAGATTCGAATTGGGTTCAAGCTCAATTGAATCGATCTTATTTGAATTGACAGGTATCAAGATCGAGCTCGATAGATTATGGCATCATTTCAAGAATCAAAATCAGAATCAACTGATTTAGATAAGAATCGTTATGAGTGATCCTAATTTTGTTTGATTCAATATGATCAATTCTTACCAAGAAACTCAAGAATCAAGTAAGTGGAATCGACAATCAAATTAATCGAGAGTCAGCAAGAATCAGTCAGAATCAACTTAAAACCTAAAAATCTAGTATAGATCAAATCAGGTTCATCCTCGATTGTTTCCATCTTATTTGAAACAAGAAGTAATAGGATTGTGCTTGATCGATTCTGACACCATTTCAAGAATTTAATCAAAATCGATTGATTGGAATAAGAATCGTTGTGAACTCCAGCTAATTCAACACGACCAATTCTTACCAAGAAACCCTAAAATCACTGAGTATACAAATCTGAGGGTGGATTCTAGGGTTCTTGGGATCGATTCTGACCAATTTCAATTAGGATCATATTAGAATTGAACATGGACCAATTAATCCTTAGATCCGGTTCAAACCGGCCAATTCGACTCAAACCGACCAATTGGACTAATCTTATTCTGATTTCTTAAACTTTTGTCTTATATCCACCTACATAGTGAGTGCGATTTGGACTATCCGATGAGTGACACGTAGTGTGATACCTCATGTGGTGGGTCCTACATCAAGGTCACGTCAAATTTGTCCATGCACGGCATACTTGTGTTGTCATATGGAAACCCTTCTTTTGGGGTTATTGATTTTAGGTAATTAATGTGTTTACGTCTCAAATTATTATAATAATATTGACAAGGGTGGAAAAGAACAGTTATCCTAATTATTTTAATACTAATTAGTATTATCTTTCTCTTTTCGTGAGGTTAGGGCATTTCTATTTATATTTTTAAATTTCTGCCCTCAAATTAAGGGGGAACACGTGGGTCACACCTTCTTTTACAGCTTTCTAGTGGATATGAACAGGTGGTACTCGCACGTGTCCCACTATGGATAACAAATATTGTTTAGCCCATCAACATGTTCTCCTTGGGTTTGACACGTACGCCTTTAGTTAAGTAGGAAATGTCACCTTGACAAGGATGCTTCCACTTCGGGTCGACCACATTGGATCTTTGATCTTGGATCTTGGATCTCTTGCCTGTTAGACAATTCAAGCTTGAGTAAAAATGGGTGTACCTAATGCAGGCTCTCATCACTTTAAGATTTGGAGAGGGGTCATATTGTGTCTAGTCTTACCCTTATTTAGTCACAATAGAGCAATCTTACTGTGTAAACTCATGTAAAGTAGAAAAATGAACTTGCTTAATCATACGGGTGTAAAAAATAAGACCAAAACAGATCAAATGGAATTGACCGATTGAATTCTTTGTTGGTTTGATAGGTTTTGGTTTTTAGAAACTGTTAAAGATGAAATCAACTGAACCAACCAATAAGATTAATCCAAACCAACTATTTGGACTAAAACAGGAAAGAAGAAAAAACCCGAAAAGAAAATAATATATCATTTTTTATGGACAATTTACAATGCCACCCCAGCAAGAGAATGCCACAATTAGATAGACACCCCTTGCATAATATCAAATTACGTTCACACCCCTTGCCATCAATCTTTGTTACGGAATATACGTCAAATGCCGATATCAGTTGATATATATATTTTTTTAAATATCAAAATATCCTTCTAAAAAGTGAAGTACCTAATATACCCTCACTTAATCCCATTAAAAAAAAAAAGTCCTCCATCTCCAATCGAAATTGTGCTCTTCATCCCAAAACCCTTACTCTCCTTAAAGAGCAGAGGCAACAGGTGACGATGGGCTATGACAAGCGGNTTTTTTCAGAAGGGCGAAGTATCATTAGATGGGTCACATGGGCCAATGGAGATCAAGTCAAATTTGGTTGATCCAAAAATGGGCCAATCTAAACACAACCAGGACCAAAACGAAGTCCACATGGCGGATCTTAAATTAGATAGGCAATGAACATAGAAGAAACAGAAGCTCATGGACTGCTGTGTAAACCTACAGGGCTGTGCAGGGGTAGGCCCATCCCAGCCCACAAATTGTCAGGCCAAGGCTGTGCTTGGGACCAGAAGAACCTCACTAATTAAACCAAGGAAACAAAACCAATGCAAGTGCACTCCAAGGCATAGATAATCAGACCTAATTTTCCTCTTCTACTCCGCTCGTCTCTTTCTATTGAAACAATACCAATTTAAATTAGTTAAGTTCATCTCAAACTTCAATTCAAAGTCTCTTGTGATCCTGTGGAGTACCAGCAAATCTAACCTTATTACCCAAATCATCCTACCATGAGGATGGTGTGGTATGCTCACCAGTTCTTCCATTGATCGCCACTGTTCTGAACTTTTGGGGAGAGAAGAGATGAAGAAAACCCATATGGAGTCTATCGGGTATGGGTTTCAAAAGAATCTCATAGGTTTTTTTTTTTTTTAGAATAAAGAGGAGCCGTTGGATCTGTTAGGGACAGCTGTTAAGCATGCAGGTAGCTATGGACACTCTATGAAGATCTGTGATATGGAAAGGAGCCGGAACCTCTACAAAGACATACGCTAAATCCAAGGAAAAAAGTAGAAGTTCAAAAGATGTACTTCCCTCATAGTCTCTCTTCTCTCTTGTCTTTCCTCTCTTCATTAAGTCAATTTTGACACCATATAAAAAAAAAAGGGCAAAATGCAATAACTTGAGGCACAAAAATTCCCTACAGGGAGACTGTGAATGACAATGAGCATATGACGGTTGGGATGTATGTTAGGGTCCTTCTAATCATTGGATCATTATTGTTAAGGGTGTCAAAATATAACCAAAACCATTTATTGGAACTGAAACTGACAGGTTATAATCGAGCCGAACCACACCGTAGTTAATTGATCTAGTTTTGGTTTTATAAGCCATAATTCAGGCTCGGTTTGGTTTAGAATCAGAAAACCAATGGTTAACTGGCACCTAGTATTAATGACTTAAAGTGTTTTGAATTTCTATGGTTCTCAACCAAAAAAGGAGGGGAAAAGCAAAATACTAACCAAGAAGAGAGCTTCACTTTCACATAATCGCACTTCTTGATTTCTTAATTTTTAGAATCATAGTTAATTAGTTATCATATATGTAGTCTTTTACATAAAAAGTATATTGTCCTTAGCAAAATAAAAGTATATTGTCTTGGCTCTTTAGGAAAGTTAATATATGTAGGATTCACACTAGCTGTAGGATGCAAATTATTTTCTAAAACGACACTGTTAAACACATGTAAATCAGTTGTGAACCGAATAACAAAAATCGATTAGAAACCGCTAAAATCAAAACCGGATGAAAATGATTCTGATTTCACCTTATTTCTATTCTATGTGATTTTAGTTTTACCTAATTAAAATATAAACTCAGCCAAAACCAAATCAATAACCAAAACCGCATCATTTGACACCCCTAATTATTGCCCCTCACCAACAGTAGAGGATTTGAGTCCTGACTCCTGACTCGAGAGTTGAAACACCCAACTTGCCATGTTCATTTACAGAAATCGGAGCGAGTCCGAACTTTGGAGAGAAGATACAATGGAAGAGTGAGTCAATAAATGAGAAATGTCTGATAAACATCAAATCAATTGAGGTCTTGCTTTTGCCCATCGAACAACTATTAAGTTGACAATCGATGTTAGTACCCCAGGGAACCTCATCATCCATGTTTGATAATCACAACTCTCTTGGCTTCTTTTTGTCTCCCTTTTCCTAGGAGAAAAGAGGAAAAAACCAATCCCCCATCTCTCCTTTCTTCCTTTCTATGAAAATTAAGTTATAACCTCTCCTAGGTTTGTCCACATGTCGGTGGTTTTAATAGGACCTACTCACGCGGCATCAATCAATTTAAGGTCATGCATTGTTTAATTAATTAGGTTTCATAGATTAAGACATGGATACATTTATATTCCATCGATCAATTATGGATTTGTAATCGGAAAAGTTAATTGGACTAATCAAGCTATAGCTAGTATTTAAACGGGTTAATTATGCTACAAATGGGTTGTAAGCATGGCATAAACGAATTGATCAAGCTATAAACAAGCTAATTGGGCTATTTGGTAAGTCCTGATTGGATGTCTATCGGGTTATAATCAAGCAACATAAACGCTCAAATAAAAATTGTTCTAGGCATAGTACCAGATCGTTTGCTAACCATCTAGTCCAGTTTCAGGCTTTAACATACTGATTAGCCTACTAGTGTGATTCACCTTTGAACACTATAACTTATCCCATTACCCATTACAGTGGCTCGTCTCTTTTTTTTTTTTTTTTTTTTGTTCACCAAGGTGTCTGGGTCAGCTTACAGACACCTTGACTAATCCTCAGAAAGACTAGCGTAGCAACCCATCACCATGGTCTCCACTTAAATTGCAGATGCACAGATGATGAATCAAACCTAATGCCATACGCCTATCCAAACAATCCCATGACCCCATTATAGTGGCTCATCTTACCACTTGATATGCACTTGATATCTTACTTCATTGTAGAACCCAATCTAATACACTAGGATGACATTGTAAAAGGACACCTGTATTAATTTACTCGTTACACTATCTGATAGTTATAAATAAACCCTAACTAGCACATGAGGATTCTCTAGATGAGAATGGATCCTTTGTAAGAACGTTCACCTACACTACATGTGAGGATCTAACATCTGTGTCATTTGCTTTCATGTATACACCTCTTCATCTTATTAATGATAGGACACAAAAAGATGTTGGATCCTCACATCTACGAATAGGTGAGAGGATCCTCTCTCTCTCTCTTTCTCTAACTCTCAAGACACGTTTGGGCGCCACCAAACAAGTCCTTAGGAATTTGATGTTTTATATGTTTTTAGGATTTTTAAGAACTGATGTGGTGGTATCCATACGTGGGCGTTAGGTAGGCGATGATGAACTGGAACACCCCTCTCCCATCAAACTTTCATTGTTTAGTTTGGTCTGTTCGGGAGTTGGGGAGAAGGAGAGGAGGGGATGCAGAGAATTGGTGAAAAGGTCACAGGAACAACACTACAAAATACTTTTTCTTAATAATAGAAAAGAATTAAAGGGCTGCTGTCTCCATGGGCGCCATGGTTTATACGAAACCTTTCAGCTTGGGAATCCTCCTGTCTTAGGAATAAAAACAAACACCTCTTTCTCTATCTCTCTAAAAGAAAGATAGATAACGACGTCTGAAGAAATATAGAAGGGAGTGGAGGGTTAGAAAACAGAGATTGATACTGACGAGACAACCCACCAAGCTTTGTCTCGCCCATGGCCGACCCAACACTCGTAAGTGGGCGGCATTAAACACGATAACACAGCACACAAAACAGATGACTTCTCTCTCTCTCTCTCTCTCTCTCTCTCTCTCTCTCACACACACACACACACACATAGTAAATTTGCATCCGAGAAGAACAACACTGAGGTGGGCTTGCCTTGCCTTGTGCTGGGAATTTACATAGTGAGCTGTTTGGCCTTTTGTTTGTAAAATAATAGGAAAAATCGACTCCTTTCTTATTCTTTCCTAACTTTTTTGCCTGGTTCGCTCTTTATATTATTGGATTATCTTGGCCATCGGATCCGATAGATCAGGGGAATCACAATTGGGCTCTGCCAAAATAAAGAGGAAAGAAGTGTTGTTAATTAATTGTTAACATCATCCTTAGATAGCTTCATAAGCAAAAGAATCATATCTAGTTATGGGACATCACCATCCTCTATTCTAATAAAGTTGATTTCGTTACATCAGCAGCCATAATCCTTCATTAGTTATCGTGCATTAATATCTAATTCTAAAGTAGAACTTATGAACAAAAATCAATCTCTCTCTCTCTCGCAGTCTCACACACACACACATCAAAGTTACGAAGAAATAAAGATGTTAAAATGGCCAAGTTATAATAGTAAAGTTTTTGGATAGGAATCCCATATCAAATTAAACTTCTAGCCCCCACCTCAATCTAAAAATCTATTACTTTAACAATGTGAATTTGAGACTGAAATCAAATCGAGCTGTTTACATCAAAAGCGTAAAATAGTTTAGTAAATGGTTATGTTCTGGTTTTAAGTTTAAGACCGATAAATTAAATGGGTTAGGTCGGTTTTAACCGTTTAACCCATTGGTTTCAAACCGAATTGACACCATGAAATCCAAACCGTTTAAACCATCAAAACTTATCCGATTAACCTATATAAAGATTATATATTTGGTTGTTTTAACAAAACATAATGGTTTAATTTAGGGAAGAATTATGGACCACAAAGGTTGTCCAACAATCTATTCAATAATTTACTCCTATTATGTTGTTATGTAGTTAAATCATTGTTTGTTCAATGCTTCATTTAATATGATATTGATCAAGTGTTTATCAACAAAAGCAAATTTAGTAAGCATGCAAATAAACTAGCAAACAGATTGCTAACTGTTTAGAAACCGTATGGAACAAACCACGATCAAAACTGTTTAAAACCGACACAGTTTAAAAATCGTGGAACTGAGACCGTTTACTAAACTGTTGCGGTTTCAAAAAGTGCAACCGTTTAGTAAATGGTATGATTTTGGTTTCAACCAAATAAATGTGAACCGAACCGAAACACACTGTATACATCAAAAACAAACTAATTAACACCCTTATATTTAAGGATTAAAGTATCGGTATCGGTCATCGTATCGGTCGGCCAAAATTAAGATACGTATCGGAGGGTATCGTATCGTATCAGAGATACGCTAAGATACACTAAAGATACACATATAAATGGATAGGAAACATTTATCTTAAACACTTTTGCGTAAAGAATTTTTTTAAAAAAACTATTGATAATATGTATTATGCATAAACACTAAATTGAGGGTATTGCACTAAAAATTCAAGGTTTGTAGTTGTCCCATAAATGTAAAATCTTTATTCCCAACATTGATTTTCACTTTAATTAGAGAGAAATATAACCAGTAGTAACTTTGGAACAAAAACCTCTTAAGAAATCGTGTTTTTTTAAAAAATTATCCATCTTGGCCATTATATGATCGTAACGCACTATATCGGTACATACCGATACTCACTGATACGTATCGATACTCATCTATACGTACCGATCGATACATACAGATGCTCACCAATACCTGCCGATCGATACACCGATACTCACCGATACGTACCGATACATACCGAAACGTACATTTCACCTCGATTTTATATTTTTCATAAAGTTGTATCGGTGCATATCATATCGTATCGATGTGTATCGGTGGTGTATCAATGCATATCGATATGTATCGTGGGATATATATCGATATGAAAGAATTTTAAAAATTCCATGTATCGTATCGATGTGTATCGTATCAATCAGCTAAATTTAAGATACGTATCGGAGGGTATCGTATCGGTATCGGAGATACTTTAAACCATGCTTATATTACTTAATACTTGTATGGGATTGAGTTCTTCGTCTGCAAAGCATACACATGCATTTTTCTTTGTTCATCTCTTTTCCCATAATAAGGGATAGATATGTCATTTCATAGATGGATGGAAAGACACAAAGAGTCTATGAAAAGACACAAAGAGGCATCAGTGTATGCTATACAACGACTTTTGCCTTCATATTTTTCAAGTCTAAAATTTTATTTGTTTTAGAAATTAAAGGAACTTATATATTACTCACAGGCTCACTACTACCAAAGAAAATTCTTTAGTATGGAGAGAGGTGTGATGTGCTTTCTAACCATCTGAAGGACTTGGAAAAGGATCATCGGTTGACTAAAAGAAAAGAGTAAACTACAATTGGGATATGTAATGTTTAGAGAAACTACACTATGGGTATCTAATATTTGATATACTATATTTGGGGACCTTATATTTCATAAATATCCCAAAATATTATGTTTGGGACCCTCATGTTTTATATTATGGTTGGGGTATATTTATTTTCATATTCTCAATTTTGCCAAATAGATTTTTTGTTTGGCAACACTCTTTTTCTCATATTATCCAACTAATCTAACCCAACACCTACTTGCAATAGGGGAGTGAGAGAGAAACAAAGGGGAAGAGATAAACAAAGTGGGGGGAGAGATGCAAAGAGTGAGCCGAGGGAGAGAAAGGGAGAGAGAGAATGGGGAGAATAGAAAGAGAAATATAACAAGGGAAATGCATAGATCAAATGGGGGAGAGAGAGAAGCAGAGTGGGTGGCTCACAGGCAAGCATCACCAAAGAGGAGCAGCAGGTGGCAGATGGATTGCGAGGAGAGAGAGAGAGAGAGAGAAAGAGAGAGAGGAGGTTAATTGAGAAAAGGTAATCCGTCCGGACTCTCCTCTGGATTGCCCCACATCAGATGGAAAGCTTAAGAACGAGAAGGGATGTTATGGGGAGGGAAAAAATTAGGGCAAGGTGGGTGGAAAGAGAGAAGCGGTGTTGGGAAGGAGTTTCATTAGGTGGTACTATGGGTAAAGTTCTAATTATGAAAAAATATACTCCGAACATAATATATCAAACATGAAGTAGTCAAGTGTAATTTCTCTAAACATTTACATTAAAAGAAAAAGGAAATAATTTTTATTTAAACCATAACCAAAGTAGTAGAGCCTAAATGACACTTCCTATTGGGAGCATGGATTTAGTTCTCAGTATTGATATTGGTATCGGAGAGGATCAGTGCGTATCGATCACTTTTGCCCCTTGATTTTAAGCAAAAGTACGTTTTTGTTACTGTTTTACCCTTGAAATAATACGAATAATTGATCCGGATCGATTAAGGATTGGGGATCGGTCTCAACCAATACCAATACGATATGATCGATCCGATACCGATGCTTGAAACCATGGTTGAGAGAGTGTTAAAAAAAATCTGTTGAAAAAGTTAACTTTCAAATTCCCCAACATCATGTCACCCAGCCAAGCACCCATAACATATTAAATCCTTCTACCAAGAAATAACATATTAAATCCAAATTAAGCTACAGAAAAATGATGTAACAAACCCAAGCCCAGGCCCAATTGTATGTGGGCCTCGGGTCACCTTTCCAAGCTTTGTATCCCCAGTCTGTGTCACTTTTCCTTCCTTTGCTTTGGAAATGACTCCAATATCTTTTTCATCCTAAATCTCATCTCTATTGGTTGAGTCGTTAGTTCTTGGCGTGTTCAACCCTCTTTTCTATTTTACGCACCCAACAATAAGGCCATGCACTCTTAGTTTCATTTCTTCTTGAAAAATATTAAGGTCACTAAAATAAGGTTTAAAAACTCGAAATTCAGGTTTAAGATCAATATCCATAGATTATGATTGAAATCGTCCAAGAATCAGTGAAACCTTGTCAGATCAAGCCTATCCCTGTCAAACTCAATATATACAGAATCATGGTTGATCGAAATCAGTTCCAACCTGATTTTCAACAACCATAACACCAAAATGTACCTCCAGTGAGTCACATCCATTAATAAAGTAATAAAGAAAATAGTTTTTATTGGAAATATGAGCAACTAAATTTGAAAAAGTAATAATATTTCACTATTTGTTGCATGGAAGGTAATACATGTGATAGAGAATCAAGCAATCATCTCATATCTAGGTTCAATTTTTAGCTTAATATGAATAGTCGAAGTAATTGAAATTACAAAAGATGTCGATTTGTATTTTATATTCATCTCCATAGAGCAAACACTAAGAAAAACGAAAATAAACAAAACCAGCAAATCCGCACAATACAGAGATTTAATGAGGTTCACATACCAGTGTGATGTGCTACATCCTTGGGTGAAGAAGAATATGTTTCACCATGTAGAAGAGAGAGATTACACCCAAGCAGCGGCAAGAAAACTCGCCTTCAAACCCTAGCTCGAAAAAATCCCCAAATTACAATGATTTACTCAACAAGACAATAGTACATTATATACTCCTCCAAGTCGCGGGTTGATCTATCGGGTCGTGGTAGATCGGGTCAAATCTTACAGGTCTCAAAAAACTTCTCATTTAGGTCGCCACCAAATTATGTCAGAACGGGTCAATCTTCAAAACAGGTCAAGAATTCAAGATAAACTTAACACCATATGATGGCATTTGGTCATTGAGATGTATGTGGAGCCCTCCATCACATGGACTAAACTGTGTTGTACCTAGTAAGAAATAGTGATGAGTATACTTCACTAGGCATAGTGATGCACAGCATGACCTAAAAATAAAACTTGTACACTAATTTTGTAAAACATCTCTGAACTTCTGTCTCTCTCTGTCTCTCTCTCTAATGTCTTGGAACCCAGATGACAGGTTGACACACAATGACAGAGATGTGAACCAAATAGGCATCACTCAAGAGGTGCAGTACAGAATACAGATTCTAAGTTCCAACCAAATCTTCGAAATTGAGATACTGCAGTGATTCAAATAGCAAATTAACAATTTGTCCACTTAGCAATAATATGGTATTGAAATCAATCCCATGAGAGGATGCTGTACCCATCAAAGCCTGGCCTACCTATATTCTTTGCATAGCCACTGATGCTTCCACCATCCAAACATGCATGGATTCCCCTTATCTAATTTCTTCATAATTTATTCGCTCTTAACCCATTTGTTTTTGCATTAACCCATCTAAGATCTCTTTTAATCACACTTTCATGGGAAAGTGATCTTGTCACTAATTACCTGTTTATATGATATAAACCTCCCATAATTGTTCAGAATAACCATCATCTTCCTACTTTATCTTCTTCCCTTTTTTTTTCCTTCTCTGACTATGACGCTACATGAAATAGACCTTTTAAAGTTCTTGAAGAACATCATCACCAGTATTGACCCTTAGGCTCTTTTATGGAATCTTTCCATGATGCTCTACAGTAAATATTGCCAATGGTTCTTCCTGGCTTCAGTTGCAGCTTTATTAAATATTCAAGTTCTATTGCGGCTGCTAGGGGAAGGAATAGCTAGCTAGGGTTGTCCCGTGGTGAATACATGCACACAAGATTTGATAGGAGAGTAGAAAACTTCAGAAGTTTAAACAGTAAAGAATACGCATGCATGTAATGAGGCCATTGTCAAGATCCAATTATTACTTCACAACAAATGCTGGCTTGGGCTGGGTTGGGTGGTCAGCTTCATGAAGAGTAATAAGTAATGAGATATAAAAGATTGAATTATATTTCTGTAGAAAGTGATAGAAAAGATGCTTATTTTATGATTCCATTCTTGAGTGATGCAATCTGGGACTAGACTGGTGGCTCTGCATTTAGACTTATGATGTTTTAGGGAAGAATTATGAATAGTTACTGCAAAACTTATGTAAGTAAAACAATGAACAGAACAAATGCATGCTGTCAAGGAGCTGCAAGCCTTAAGGGGTTGATGTGTTAGGGGTAGGATGTCTTGTATTCTATTGCTTGTATTTGTGGGTTAATTCCTAAGGGTAGAGCCCGAAGGATATTTCCATGGTATATGCCTATTTAGGGTTCCTTTATGTATTTGTAGCAAGATGGTATTCTTTGTAATCAAGAGAGATGTGAGGACAAGCGGCTATATCCTTATTTTCCGTTGATAGTCAAGCAAATCTTGTCTCATTGTGGATGTAAGCAACCTTACCAAACTACGTAAATCCTTGTATAATGTGATTGTTTGTTTGCGCTTTTTATTCCTTTGTTAAGTGATGGAACTACATTATATTAATTGACTTAAGAAGATTACAACCTAGTGGTCGATATGTATAAAGCCTAGATAGAAATCCATATAACTAGAAACTCTATCTGATAAAGAGATCTAGTAAGAGATGTTACATTAGAACACAAACTCTATGAGAGGATAAGGTTTAATATCATGTAGAACTTTAGTAAGATAGGAATCCTAATAGGAAGTAAAGATTGTTACCTAGTGGGACTCCTACAAGATAGGAGAAGATAGACCAACGTAAGTGGCTACTAATTCCGAAGCAAAGTGGAACTCAAACTCTTGTTGATATCCTTTTTGCATCATTTTAGGTTTCCATTTCTACATGATAACACAATTAAGAAAAAGCTAATTAACAAAGATACTTTCTCTGTAATACAAGCCAAAGATAGATATGAGTTGTGCCTAGATGAAGAAACTTATAGATATTAAAAGACTCATCTACACAAAGATATGCTCAACTATAATGGTATTAACACCAAAATACAAAATTAGATCTTTAATTCATATGTTTGATTAGTGGAAACTGTTACATTATTCAGCTTGAAGGACTATAGACATTGCAAAAAGTGATAGGATGTGTAGAATTAGTCACTAAAGATGCTCTATGATACGATAATTTCATCAATGAACTTAAACAACTTCATTGGTGATAGAAGAGGAAAGGAAGCAGAACTAGGTAATGCAAGAAGATGAGAGCCAAATAATTTTTTTGGTGAACAACAAAATCAAGAGCAATAATAATGCTGATAAGTAAATATGCAACATTAACAAAATGAAGCTCTTCAACTTTACAATTCAGTTCACTAAATAGTAGATAATGTGTCATTAAACGAAGTGTATTGTACAAACTTCTATTCTTATATCACAGAAGTGAACATTAATGTCCTTTTATATGTTCATAATCTGATTTAAGATATTATTCACTAGGTGGTCAAATTTTTCTTCATTTAATTCCTAGTATATTTTTGGGGAGATTAACAATATAGCTGACTCCCTAGTTAGGAAGGCATTATCGATTTGTCGATGACATACACAAAGTTTGACCAATTCCACTCTGTGGTTGATGGAACCTTCTAATCTAATATCTACAAGTTTTTTCTTGTTCTAATGAATAGAAGCCTTTCTAATTATAAAAATAATAATAAAAATAAAATAAAAACAAAAAATTCTCCAAGTGCCATTTAATAATAATAATAATAATGTCTTCCACTAAAGAGGTCAAGAGTTCTACTCTCGTTGGGCCTACTTATCAAAAATAAATATTTATAATATTATTTAAAATATTATCCACTAAACTTGAAGGAATCCCCTACCTAAAAAATCTCAAATGTTGACGAAGGTGCCAATCTCTCAATCTTAGCATATCTTTGGCCTTAATACCCTTAAGAAACAGTTGATGCCAAGCATTTTCACAACTAAATTGATGACAATTGGATGCATGAGAAACTTTTTGAATTAAAAACAAATGTCAAATTTGGGGGTCCATCTGAATCTCCTAGTTATATATATAAACTCTCCCCCCCCCCCCTTCTCATGGGTCCTCGTACCAAATAAAATGGATTATTAACAATTTTCAATCTAACAGTTTTCCATATTGGTCTAGAATTTTAACAACTGATTGATAATGCAAACAACTTTTCTATTGAATTGAACACTAGGATAGGGCTTCCCACAATGTGCTTCTAAAAAATAATGACCATAATTATGAAAACAGGAGAAAGAACATTGTCAGACTACGTAGCGTATGCTAGCACCTCCCCATGTCTTCCTCTCTCCTCTCTCCTCCCTCCTATGAAATGACATATCTACTCCCTATTGTGGGAGAAGACATAAACACAGGGAGGCCCTAAAAAATTATATTCATCGTAGACATTCCAACATTATTTTATTGGATAGATATGAGATTTGATAACCATATGATTATTGTAATCTAAATTTCAGAGTACTTTCATTTGTTGTTGGGGCGGTGGAAGGTGATCAGATCTATATATTAAGCATTGGTCGCCAATAAAACTCCAAGTCTAGTTTTAAATTTGATGCATTGATCTAGTTTAGCTTATGAATGGAACATCAGATATTCTTATATTAATTAAATCAAAAGTATCAACATAGTGCTTGCTATAGCTTTGGTGTTATCATACGACAGATTTGTAGAAGTAACCAAACACACCCTTTAGAGAAAGCATTGTCTTTTATTCAAAAAATAAATAAATAAATCACAACTAGGATACCCAACATTTAGAGAAATTACACTTAAGTTACTTTATCATTTCGTATTTTCAACTTTGCTCATACCATCACCACCTTTAAAAATTCCTCCCATCCAATGGGGAGTTAGTTTAACCTAGACAAAGGATTCATTAAGGTTTTATTTCCCACCATAGGCAGATGCTACGGCCAAAAGAGATGAAAAAAGTATCGCCAAACATAATTTCGATTTGTAAAATCAACCCTTGGCTAAATTATTATAAATATATATAACAAAAAAATATCTCAAACATAAAATTTAAAAGACATGAGATACCCCAAACATAATTTTGTATGAAACTTGAGATACCACAAACCTAATATATCAAATGCGAAGTATCTCATAAAATGTTATGTACCTTATATATAATTAACCCTAAAAATTTAAAATTGACTTATGGAACTAACCCAACACACCTTTCACAGTTTAGAGCATGAGAGAATGTTTATAAGACCAAAAAAAGAAACGAGTGGCAAAATGTAAGTATGAACCTAGGTATGAGGAGCCATCCTAGAAATATAAAAGGACAGACAATAAAGAGCGAGTGTTGTCGAGAAATATGCTAAAGAAGTCCACATCAAATCAAATGCCACTCTCTAATGGAGGGGACACCAAGCCCTTATCTCAACACCACAATCACCACTTCTACATTCTAAAGCTCTCTCTCTCTCTCTCTCTCTCTCTCTCTCTCTCAAACAAGAGCAAGTCCCTTCATGAGTCTTATGTTTATCAGCTAAGGTTACCATTTCACTTTAACATGCAAAGACAAAATTTCATTAATGGAACCTCCCCTAGCCCCAAAGATAGACATTACTAACTTTAGAGAATCAACAAAAGCTTACTCCTTTAAAGTACTAAATAATGAAAGGCAGTAAGTTATAATCATGGTTATCTTCAATCAAGTAAATCCCCTCTTACTTTCCTCTCTCTCTCTCTCTCTCTCTCTCTCTCTCTAAATCTGTACTAACAAATATTGAATATTGACATTTTGTTGGACGAGAAGTGAAAGGTTATGGCTTTGTGATAAAACAATAAGACCAGAAAGGATTGATTGAGAATATTGAATACAACTAAGATGATTTTACAAATTTACTAGACCCCCCCCCCCCCCTTTTGACCTAACCATTCAAAAGATGAAGAAGAAGATGTTCAGATTGTCCATCCTCCGACCCATTTCTTCTCATCTTCCATTGCTGCTTGCTTTGAATTAATTGCTTCACATCCATGACTTCCCTTGATCTTCTTTCTGGGGTTGGCTTTCACTGTCATGACTCAAGATCATTTTCACATCCCCAAATGACTCACAGCCCCAGTAGAATATAGTACACAAGTGTTATTGGCAATGCTATTAGCATCCCAAAAATGACACTGCAAGCAAAACCCACATCATCTCGTCAGGAAAATAAGAAGAAAGATGAATCAATGGAGAGATTGAAAGTATGAGATGCACTCACGCAGTGCTGAGAATTTCAGGATGTATATTGTATTCCTTGGCAAAGACAAAGGGGACAATTCCTTGTGGGAGAGCCGCCTGTTACGTTTTGAATCAATTTTCACCAAAACCAAACCAAAAAAGCTGAAGAAAAATAGGTCAAGAACATAATCTGCAACAGTCGCATTTGAGCATAATGGGTTTTTTTTTTTTTTTTTCTTCATAAAATTCAAAAAAAAGAGGGGATTTCTAGTGAGTCTCAGATTTATGTGGGTTTTATTTTTCTTTATTTGCAGAGGAATAATAAAATGAGAAGAAAATGGAGGGGGTATTGAAGTAAGATTCCAAGTGTCAGAAGGTAAGGGATGAAAGGAAGTAGAGAAAAGAGAAAGAGATGACCTGTACAATGGCAACGTGTAAGAGGACGCCCCGCAGCCCAACAGCAATGGAAGCGGCAGCCATGACAGCTGGTCCTGTAAGGAATCTCACAGCCATAGCAAAAGCTGCAATGGAATTCCCACATGCTATGATCTTTGGTTGCAAAGCCATGAACAAACCTGTCCAAAGTTGTCAATCTCTGTCAATTAAAGGTTTTACAATGAAGAAAATCACAGTGCAAGGCACCCTTTTCATCATCTACACTGAACATTGATCATCATTTCACCCTTGTGGGGGTGCCTGTCATATCCAGTGGCTTTCTCTTTGTTCTCTTCTTAAGTTCAAAGAATAGTGAACAGTAATATAATTCTTAATTGAAGAGACTGACACAGTAGACAGACAGTGTACTGTAGGTAAGGAGATAAAGAGATTCTTTTTGGGGTTTTGGTGTGATTTGAAACTTGGAAGGGAAGAAGAACCTACCCAGACTGAACATGGCCATGCCAAGGCCTGCATCTGACAGTATTGAAATGGACTTTGCTATAATGGCAGGCATATGAACGTTCCACCTGCAACATAGTACTTAATCAGCTCAGCCATGGAATGGAAGAAGATGATTAGGGGGGAAAGGGAAGCTTAATTTAATTTATTTCTTCCAGAATCCAGACTTGAATGAAACCAGAGCCCAGATGATGCCGATTAAGCTGGAGTAAGTGTTTGGGTTCCTAATGAGCTTCCTCCACACCATGATCAGAATAAGCCTAGTCATTACACTAGCTGGTGGCATGGCTTTAGCCTTGTTTTCCCCCACTTTTTGCCCTCCATTGTTCATTTCCCTATCAGCTCCTCCTCTGTTCCTAAAGCTGAACTCGTCCCTGTCCATATACTCTTCTTGGTTCTCCCTGTGAGTCTCCACTAATCACCCAAAACAAACAAAAATCAGAACTAACAAACTAGGGAAATTAAAATCAGTGAAAACCCATTAATTAATGAATCAAACTATATACCTTTTCCAGGAGAAACAGCCATTCTTACTTCTTTAAGCGTCTGATCTGCAACTCCATACTCTTGACCTCCAAACACATCTGAAACAGGAGACGCACTAGAACTCCAAACGAACATATGAAGATCTCTATTCCCTTCTTCAGATTTCTGCTGCGCTTGCCCATTAGGCTTCTTAGCAGTAGTAGTACTTAAAGGTTTCGATCCAGGAGGAGAAAACATTCCTGGGTTTGGTGCTGGGTAATGCGTCCCACCCGTTCCATGATAATGGAACCTTGCCTTACTGCTATTGTCTTCTTCGTAATTCGATGGCCTCGGCGTTGGCCCTCTTGAAGCTGCAAGCCCATAAGCATCTGCAGCCCCAAAGTTGGAATTCCGACCACCGGCGACCATTGAATAGAAATCGGTGTGATTAAAGCTCGACCCTCTTGGTGTTGGATTCCGAGACGATTGCAGAGAGTAAATCTCAGCATTCGTCAAATTAGACGGCCGAGGCGTCGTCGAAAGCCCTTGAGACCGCCGGGAAAAGATCTCAGACCTCGAAGCATTCGATTTCCGAACAGTCACATGGAGCTTCCCATCTTCCTTAATCTCCGTTTGAGTCTCTAATGGCTCTCGACCATCTAAAGACATCACATCAGAATCAACAGCGATTGAAACAATTGAACCAGCCATGTCTGGAAACTGTTCGTTAATAAGCATCTTAGCTCCTCTGTACTCAAACATGAAGAGCATCAGAGTATACCAAATGATACATTGAAGCACCACGATTTGAACCATTAAATCACCTGAGAAATCTCCGTACATACCCTTCAAAAGAGGAATACCCATTACGAGTGTGTTAGGAAGGGTTGAGAGAGAGAAGAGAGTGATAGTCCATTCGAGAGAACCTCGTTTGCTCACATTAGACCAAACGAAGAGGACTGCTAAGACTATTAGCTTTTGGAGAGTATCTGCAGCGATGAAACGTAGGTTCATAGAGTAAGGATCGTTGGAGGAGATGAAATGGAAAGAGAGAAGTGGAACTGCGAAGAGGGCAACGAAACGGTTGATGCCGGAGCATTGATCTGGTGTGAAGATCTTCCACCATTTTACAGAGCCGTAAGCTAAGATCATGGCCACGTAGAGAGGAACCACTGCGGTCATCACATGGTAGAAATCTAATAACGTAATCATCTTCACTTAAGTTCCAACCAACTCACTCTTTAACGGATTTAACTAACTATAGAAGTGAAAAGAGAGGAGAAGGAGATGTTGAAGGAGGAGGAGGAGGAGGAGGAGGAGGAGAAAAGAAGAAGCTAGGAGGGAGAGAGGGAGGGGAAGTGGGAGGAGGGTTTGAGGGCATCGAGGAGGAGCATGTGTTAAGGTAATTTAGTTGTAAGTGTACAGACCATACAAACAAGCTTTAGCTCCTTCACTTATTATACAAAACTTATAAAGCTTTGAGAGTTGCGCATAAACCTCAGTCTCCAAAGCAAAGGCATACATATATGTCTACCTGCCTCCCCTTCCTTTCTTTCTTTTTCCTCGCTTTTTTAATGCTCTCTCTCTCTCTCTCTCTCTCTCTCTCTCTCTCTCTCTCTCTCTCTCTCTCTCTTCTGTTTTAGGTATTGATTGTAGAAACGCAATTCTAAAACGATGCAGAAGATAATGAAAAAACAAAACAAACAATGCACACGGATTTTTACAATGTTCGGCAAGATTGCCCACGTCCCCGGTGAGATGAAAACCTGCTTCACTATCAATGGAGAATAGGGCTACAACGTTTGTCCTCACACCTCTCAGTATTGCTTGCGTTACAGAGAAAGAAACCCTCGCTACATATATATAGCGAAAAACCCTAATAAAAAATTCGAGCGGGGGGGCTGCGCCCCCTACACCCCCTGCTATGCAGGGAGGCCTCTTGCCCCCCTTGCAACCCTCACGGCCCGCTAACCAGCTAGCAGGACCGCCGTCCTGCCTGTCTAGGTGCTGCACCAGTACTCCCTGGATTAAACTGCGATGGAATACAAGACATCATACACCAACATTCGTATCTTGGGGTGTTAATTCCAAGCCCTCATAGGTAGGCCTAATTGAGCTTGACACATTTATGGTCTTACCTAGACCGGCCTGACTAATAAACGTGTCAGGCTTAAGCCCTACACTTTTATAAATAGATAGTACATGGTGCAACCGTTTAGCCCATAGGCCCGACACATTTACAAGCTCGACTTGAATTAACTCATTTAAGCCCGACCTAACCTAACCTAACCCCTTTAATACTACTTGTATTTTTTTTTTTTTTTTAATATTATTTATATTTAGTGCTAAGGCTATGTAATATGTAGAATTGAGATGGTGGTGATTGTTATCTAAACACTCATCTTTTTCAAGCACAATTTAATTGATTTAAACTTGCTTAACTTGGGTAGTGTAGACATAGTTAATTGATTTGAGTTCCGCTGGGTTAAAGAATGAGTACCTTAGTAACTTAGTTGCTTCCATCTTTGGCTTAATCCATTGTAAGTATGGGATCTTTTTTTGCTATGCCCATCTTTACCTCATTTTATTGGTATTTCTTTTAAGCACATTTAAAACACCAATTTAGAAAAGGACTTGTTTAAAGTTCGTATGGGTTGATCCTGATACCTGATCAATCTTGTATTGGTGCAACGATACATACTAAGGGTAAAGTCATCAAAAAAATCAATTTTAAAGAAAATCAAGAGTAAAACCATTCGATATGGGGGCCATTAATTTGTATCCACAGTTTTGCTCTAAGAAAATATTAAATCCATACCGTATTTTTACAATTTTACCTTCTGTCTTTAATGTGCTTTGATCACATATCACTTAGGTATCAATGTTAGTCAATATCGATTCGAATCACCTGATATGGTCAATACCAAACTAAAACCTAAAATCATGTTTTCAGGAGAGCTTGGCTTAGGTATAAAATTGTTGCAACGGAGAGATAGAAGCCATCTATATCTGTTCATCTTAGATGTCAAACCAATAGATACACATGATTGAATACAAACACATAGAAGAAGGCTTAAACACAATTTTCCTTTTTATTTGTTTTTCAGTTTTCGACAACCAATCACAAATAAATGGTTCATCCTTGATCCAGTCAGCCTACCCACATGTTCCTCAGGTTCAGTATGGTATATAGCAGAACTGGCCCAGACCCAGGTTCAGTTTTTTTGATAAATGATGAATTACTTAATTTCGGTTCACCCAAGTCGGGTCTGGCCTGAACCGACACACAACAGCCCGGTTGCCTCCTCCAAATGGGCTGTGGACCAGCCCATAACAACCCTACTGCTTCAAATGATCATTTTGTGAGGAAAAATTATATTTTTAGAGTGTTTTGAGATCCACACTTTAGCCAATGAAACATCATTTTCCTTGAAACATATATTCTCTTTGAACAGAATAATCAGATATTTTTCAGACGTACCTGTTGCTCTATAGTAACATGAACAAGATTGTTTTTATCAAAAAGAAAAAGATAGGACTGTTATCCGGATAGGACTCTATCCATTGTGGGCTGGGAGTCATCAGTTTAGTGCTTCTTAGTAGCATCTGAGGGTGTCAATCGGTAGGGTTTAATTGGATTTCCTAACTTTAGGATCTCAAATTGTGAATTCATGACTGATCTGTTTAAGTAATCAGTCTTCTTATGTTAGGCATGGTCCCATTTATAAACGGTAAGTTGAATACCGGGTTTGATCAAGCTACCAATAATTGGGCTAAACAGGCCTTCGTTAGGCTTTAAATGGGTTAATGACACAGTTATATCTGAACGAGCTATAATTGGACTCTAAACGGGTTATGACTAGGCTTTGAACAGTCTTTAAACATATCAAACTTAATAAACGGGCCAAGCCAAGCCATTAATTAGTCGATCCAATTGGATGCCCATTAGGTAGCACCATTGCACTGGGAACTACTTATTACAAAATGTGCAGCTCAACAAGTTTATTAATTGAGCTAGGCTGGTATGGACTTTAAACAGTCGGGCTTGCCAGTTCGGTTTGTAATTGACACCTTTGGTAGCCTCTTTGTATTGTAATATTTTTCCCCCTGCCTTTGGGATTTAATATATTTATTTATTAAAAAAAAAAACCACAAAAACAATCAAATATACACAAATAAATAACCAAAATGAAAACACTAATTTCTTAACGTGGAAAACACTCTTTGTGGTGAATGATAAGAAATGATTTGATTTAAAATAAAATCTTCAAACTCTAACAAATAATGGGATTAGAAAACTTATCTAGCCAATGCTAAAAGCTAACAAACATAAAAATAAATAAATAGAACGACTCAACAAAGAAGGGAGATTCGGAATATTGTACTCTCACCTCAATATCCGACGTGATGAATATTAGAAAAATCATAATATCGTCTCTCCTTCTCTTAACAAAGAGAACATCATCACATTGTAATCCAAAGGGTTTGAACGAATTAGGTCCTCCTCCCCTATAGTTTGTCGAAATTACACATGGATTCAAGGGTTTGAACAAATTATGCTCCCTCCCCTGGCAAGCAGTGTGAGTACATTGTTAGTTTTAAACAGAAAAATACTGTATTACCCTTGTTGATATTAACCCCCTCCACGGTGAGATGCTTGACCTCCAGCATGTCGCACCTTCCTCCCTTGCACCAGGATCATTGCCTCCGTTGACTACTCCGTTACTGCCGGCTCCAACCTCTGTGTTGTCACCTCTAGGGCTGTCAGATCTACCACACAACAAATAGGCCAAAAAACTACCAGCACCACCACTGCCACTGCCATCTTCCCTCACCCTTGTTGAGCTACTTCCTCAAAATCCAATTTAGTTTCACAATAAACAATCACTAAAGTCGATTTGGATGCTTCTGCTCGATTCCCCAACGGAATCAAAATCTTTACTTGAATTCCAAAATAATGATAAAAAAAAAAAGAAGAATTACAGAGGTATGCAAAGATCAATCTACCAATAATATAAGATGCCCATCAAAATAATAATAAGGGGGCAAATTGATCAGAAACTAGGGTCAGATTAGTCAATTTGGATGCTTTTGCTCGATTCCCGCCCGCTAATTTTGCTCTATTTATTGCCAATTTTGACAAATTCCAGCGATGGCGGATTTGATCCCTGCTTCCACTTTTTAAAACCTTCACTAGGGCTTTGTATCAATATGGTAATTGCGTAAGGAGAGATGGGCCAAGGTGGGAAAAAGTATGGGTGTAGTTGAACTGAGACGAATCGGAAGACACGGCCAAGGTGCTGAACTCTTTAAAATCTTAGAGTAGTAGTGGCGTTGAAGTGAGAGAGGAAGATGTGACCATAGAAATTCATAAATACAGCTTCGGGTTATGAGGATGGAACGCTACTATAGACTTTTATGGGCTAGTATAAGATGCAAACTAACGGATTTGATCTAATTATAGAATTTTAGAAATTACAGGGGAGGGGGCATAATTCGTTTAAACTCTTGGATCCATGTGTAATTTCGACAACCTACAAGGGAGGGGGCGTAATTTTCCCAATAAATAAATAAATAAAACGACTCAACAAAGTAGGGAGATTTGGAATATTATACTCTCACCTCATTATCCGTAGTGATGAATATAAGAAAAATCATAATATCGTCTCCTCTTCTTAACAAAGAGAACATGGTCACATTGAATCCAAATACAAAGAACATGAGAGCAAAAGAAAGCAAATTCTTCTTTCTCTTTCTCTCACATTAACACTCACTCACGTTACTCGATGGGATAAAAGAGCACCCTCACACCCCTCTCCTTTTTAACAAGAGGAACATCCAACCATTTGTTACTTTGTGGGTTTAAAATGGTTTATAGGAGGAGAATTGATAAATTACAAAGCATAATTCATTTAAATTCTTGGATCCATGTGTAATTTCGACAACCTACAAGGGAGGGGGCGTAATTTTTCCAATAAATAAATAAATAGAACGACTCAACAAAGTAAGGAGACTTGGAATATTATACTTTCACCTCATTATCCGTAGTGATGAATATAAGAAAAATCATAATATCGTCTCCTCCTCTAACAAAGAGAACATGGTCACATTGAATCCAAATACAAAGAACATGAGAGCAAAAGAAAGCAAATTCTTCTTTCTCTTTCTCTCACATTAACACTCACTCACATGTTAGTCGATGGGATAAAAGAGCACCCTCACACCCCTCTCCTTTTTAACAAAAGGAACATCCAAGCATTTGTTACTTTGTGGGTTTAAAATGGTTTCCAGGAGGAGAATTGATAAATTACTGAAGCCAACCAGAGACATTGAATTGGTAAAGTGAGAAACCAAGGCTGAATGAGTTGAATGGTGAAATGAATTTGGGAGAAGGGGACACAAATGACACCAATTTGATCCCCCTCTTCTTATTATTATTATAATAAATATATAATGAAGGGAGCCAAAGGCCCTTAGTTTAGTTTATTCTTATCTCATATATCCCTTCCAATGGCAGTGTTCACTCCATTTCTATTTTATTTATGGGTAAGTGTTTTCGGTTTAAGAGCAGCCTACGCCCAGACACATAGCCACACAACCCCAAAAAAGATATGATAGTTATTGTACGTCGCTTGTATCTATCACACAAGGCCGCTCTCAGATGGAAAACTAAATTTGGATCGTTCTATTACAGACCAAATTAATCCTCCTGATTACTAAGTGGAACTACAACATTTTTGTTAATTAATTCCATTCTAGATGGCATTTTTGTTTTAATCCTCTAGATAATGTTAGTCCCACGTGGGCCACAGCACATTAACTTTACCATTAACCGATGACCGAGTAAAGCATTCCCAAAGATCAGATTATGATTCATTTCACATAGTATTTCAACATTTAGAATCTTGACCAAGGTTGACCCATTAATTTAAAAAAAAAATGCATAGATAAGAAGCAACCAAAGTTTGAGAATTAATAAATAAAAAAAAAAGACAAATATAATTATTTAGACATTCCTCTAATAAAATGATGAGGAAGAGTTCTTTGATCGAGAATGTGGTTCTTGCATTCCATCTATCAAAAAAAAAAAAGAGAAAATTGCATTGCCACCCCCTGAACTTCGGTCCTTATTCAATGCCACCCCCTGGACTTTTCGAATCGTCAAAGCCACCCCCTAAAAATTCAAAAAATTTCAAATCAGTCCCTGCCATTAGCCGACCGTGATAAATGAATGAAAATCGGTTAGTTTTTTTATAATATACCCAAAATACCCCCACCTATTGTGAGAGGACAATATTGCCCTCTCTTTTATTTCCATCTTCTAAACCCATCTCCCATCTCTCATCTCTCATCTCACTCCTCTCACTCACTCGGCCGGACAAGAAGAAGAAGACGACCACACCCCCTGTAACTCGATTCTTTTCCCTCCGGCGTCCGATTCTATTCCCTCTGGCGTGCGATTCTCCCCCCTCCGGCGTCCGAACCTCTCTCCCAAGCTCAACACACAATAACTGTTGAGTCACGGAACACCGATGACCTTCATCACAACAACCTGCACTTTAGGCTTGGGACCAGGACCACGGCTTTTTTAAGCTTTTTAGTGGTCTTTGAGGTGGACGATTACAGTGGCCATCTATAAACAAATAAATAAATGCCCACAAGATTTGTTGGTCTGTGTCACTGTGTGGGTCTGTGGGGTAGGAAAAAGTAGCTTTCAACTGATAGTCCATGGTTGCCCCGAAGGTCTGTTCTAGCAAATCTTTGCCCAAGACCTGAAGCTGAGGGTGATGCAAAGCCTCTGGATGTATTACGTCCTCATCAACCATCACCTCAACCAATCTTGCTTTCTTCATGAGTTTGAGATGGAAGGAAGGAAGGAAGGACTGGTTATTGAATGGAAAAGAATTCATTTGAATAGAATTGATTTTACAGAATTTCTAAATACAATATCGATTAGTTTATCTCAATAAGTATAACCCACAAAATAATTAAGAATTTTCTATTTAACTGTTTGTAATCATCATCTCTGGAACTGCTTCTCTGCATCTTCCAAAGTCTCTATTAATGTTTCGTCCGAACTCTCCGATTCGATCCATTCGAACTCGTCATTCCAGTCTTGTAATGCCAAAAATCCCCTAGAAAAGTCTTTGCCGCATCCAAACTCGGGAAGTATGTTGGTTCCAAGAAGATCTGCATCAACGCATCGCTAGATTCCGCAGAGACCACTCCTCTGTTCCCCTTCACTTCCAAGCTTCCCATCACTATCATGATAAGTTGTAGATACGAGAAGAAGAACAAGAACCCTACATACCTTGGGAGAGAGATTCGGACGCTGGAGGGGGGAGAATCGCACGCCGGAGGGAAGAGAATCAAGTTGCAGGGGGTGTCGTCGTCTTCTTCTTCTTGTCTGAGTGAGTGAGAGGAGTGAGATGAGAGATGAGAGATGGGAGATGGGTTTAGAAGATGGAAATAAAAGAGAGGGCAATATTGTCCTCTCACAATAAGTGAGGGTATTTTGGGTATATTATAAAAAAACTAACCGATTTTCATTCATTTATCACGGTCGGCTAACGGCAGGGACCGATTTAGAATTTTTTGAATTTTTAAGGGGTGGCTTTGACGTTTCGAAAAGTCCAGGGGGTGGCGTTGAATAAGGACCGAAGTTCAAGGGGTGGCAATGCAATTTTCTCAAAAAAAAAAAAAAAAGAG
>NC_056557.1:30336943-30337773 GCF_013358625.1 Macadamia integrifolia | reverse complement strand
AAGAGGTTATTGCATTAGCGTGAGGGTCAATTGGAGCACACCTAGAAGCAACACCAATAGGATGCATATTTCCACCTTACATGGGGTGGGACAATCATTTTTGCACAATCCCTACACTCTTGGAGAGAGTCATTTTTTTTCCTTTTAAGAAATTCAAATTACTTAGCAAAGGTCAGAATATTTTAATTGATGCCAAAGTTTAAGCTACCTTAGGTTTGAGCATTGCTAGGAGAACTCTAGGATCAGTTATCTAGCAGATCCCTTCAAATGCATTGCACCACATGGTAATCCCCCTATTTCATTGCCTTCATTTAAATAACATTTTATTCATGGAGGGCAGATAGAAAGGTAATAAAAGAAAAAATAAAAAAATAAAAAAATAAATAAAGAGAGATAAACACAAATCAATTTTTATATTTTATCATTATTTTTGTCTTATTATGTTTTCTCTTCATTTCTTGACATCCATACATAATAGGAATAGGTTTTGACATCCCCATTATGGAAAGATACTAGTGTCAGCAACTGGGTGAGCCCTGCTAACCCCTAGCCAATTGCAGTGCATGAAATGACATCTCTTTATTTAAGAAAGTGGTGGAGAATGGCAAACCACCCGTTTGCAGGTAGTAGCAGCGTGCACCAATAGCGAGTGCAAGATGGGTGGGTAGGGGGTATTTTCTAGAGAGAGGGAATAGGGGCAAACACATGATTGGGAAGCCCAGTGTGCCCAGCATTTTCTCTCAAAGTTGGTAGTCTATAGGTGATTGGCCTAAGACATTCCCTTCTCTCACCCCGCACCCCACTCCCCCTCCTTTTTTTTTTTTTTTTTT
>NC_056557.1:30334779-30335882 GCF_013358625.1 Macadamia integrifolia | reverse complement strand
AAAAAAAAAAAAAAGGGGTGAACGTGCCTTAGAAATTAGTTGAAAACTAAAATCCCGCAAAAATGCATGATATGTGAGTGTCGGCTTAGGATGTGTTTGGTATATATTCTTGGAATAGATTTTAAGTCTAAAATACATTTTGAAATGAAAAAAAATGAAGAATCAAGTTTAAGAATGCCATTTCAACCCAACTTTTTCCGAAAATGCATGCCAAACAAAACTTTAGACTCCAACGCTATTCAAGTTGGGAGTAGGCTATAACGAAAGGAAGGAATAAGAGAATCAAATGTAAATAGGAATCCAGCTGCTTTAGTCATTAGATTAGAGTACCCATTAAACAAGCAAAGCCTGAAACCAGCCTACGCGGACCCGAAATTTGGCCCATCTAGCCTCAGTCCAAAGTGTGGTATGAGCTGGGCTGCTCACTAACCTCGTCCCAGCCCAAGTATGTATTTATCAGTAATGAAACATATACTAAGTTATAATATTGGTCACCCCGTATACAATAATACCATATTCTTTTATAGGGAGTGGGTTACCCATAATCCCAGTGTGGGGAGGACCAATGGCAGTACTGAGAATGGTATCACCCACCTAGGCCCCATGAGAGAGTGTGTTGTTATGAGTTTACTTGCTGAGCTAAGAGGAAAGAACACAGATATATTCTTTTTTTTCCCCTTACTTGGCCAGCATTTGTTAATGCTCAAACTGTTCACTTCCGCTAGCCCAGAGTTTACTTGCTTGTTTGCTCTAACTACGAACAACTCAACCCTAAGGCCTTTGATAAAGATATTAAAATGGTCTGACACTCCAACTCCCCTGTATTAATAGAATTTCTTGATTAAGAATAAGTTAGCTTAGGGGGGGGGGGGGGAAACTGGCATCAATCCCGATTGTCAACCTTAGCAACAAGATTTCAGGTAGCTTGCACGACTACAAGTTAGACTACACGTACTTCCCAATCTTTCAAAGATAGAAAATACATAAAATAAGGAAAGAAGGGAATATGAGACTATTTCCCACATCTCATTATGTGAGAGGAAGCATGTTGAAATATACACTCCAGTGTCATTGGTTTCCATTTCCTTTTTTTTTTTTTTTTT
>NC_056557.1:30317943-30330924 GCF_013358625.1 Macadamia integrifolia | reverse complement strand
GGGGGGGTGGTGGTAAGGAGAATCCTGTTTTGAATTGCTTAATTTGTCTTCTGGAATATTTAGAGAAACATGTAAAAGCAACTTATAAATTTTAAATTTCAATATTCAACTCCAGATCTGAAAATCAAAAGAAAAATTCAAAGATAGTTGCAGTCATGAAATCTCAGATGAAAAAGGTATTTCCACAAAAACCACTTAAGCACTTGTACTTGAAAGCAAAATCTTGTGCAGGTCACAAGGGCTCAGAAAACCAGAATCTTCAGCAAAAATATGAGTTTAGTTTATAGGTGAGATTACTTTGGTCTTAAAGAGAGAAAGGCAAAAGGATTCACATGAAGTGATGATCAAACTCTTTAGCCATCAGATATCATAGCCTTGTATTTCAGGCAACAAAAACAAATAGGTAGGAATACTTACAAGCTTGACTGGAACAATAGGTTCTTGAACAGAGAGAGTTAAGTCTTCATTCCACTCAGGATTAACGTTCTTTTTTATCACACGAGTCTTCAGTTTCTGCAGTAAATGTTTAGTTTTACACATCAGAAGAAATGATAAAACCAAGATATAAGCCACTTACTTCAAGAAAAGAACAGAAAACTGAAATAGCAGTTTAAATTAACTAAGTAAAGGCCACCATCTTGTAACTAAAAGTGGCAAATCAAAGTTCAGCAATGATAGAAAAGCATAAGAATATGAAAAAACCAAATGAAGTAATTTCTCAAGCTTGCAAAAGAAGAAGAATTTTTTGCTAAATTACTAAATCAAATTAATACTTGTTTCCTAAGACATATCTACAAATTGAAAGCTGAGAATTATAGGAATACCAAATAATGGTTAAGTTGCACTATTGCAACATGTTGGTCACAGGTTCAAAACTTGGAAACAGCCTCTTCTAAGTAACAGGGATAAGGCTGCGTATACTTGCCCCTCCCAGACCTTGTAGTAACGGGAGCCTCGTGCACTGGGTTGCTCATACTAAACTTTTTTATATAAATATTTATTAATTTTCACTCACTCACTCTCTCTCATAGAAGTGTATTGAAATATAACAGAATACAAGCAAGGGCTCCATAGCTGCCTCAAATTATACAGAGAACATACAATTAATCAAAGACCTTATGCCCTATGTCCGAGGAAAGCAGATTCAGTAACCGAATCGGCGGATTCCGATTCTGCCGGAATGGGCCTGAACCCTAGAAAAGCCTGATTTTTTTTTGAAGCAGGAAGCAGCAAAATCAGGAATCAGATCCAGACGATTCCGATTCTTAGAACCTGCGTTACATCAACAGATCACCATATAATATACCAAAAAACATTTAGAATTCGTGATTTATGCTGCCATGCGCTGATTACATGGAGCCAGCAACTCCAAACAAACTGTTTCTGACTTTTGACATAAAAGTAATAGAAAGCCTCTTGTCCTTTCCAAAGGATTCTCACTCATAAAAAGGGGAAAGCTTCAGGATCATCTTAAAAAAATTAGAAAGCTTGGATCTCTTAGATTCCCCTTATATTTTTGTCTTCCTTTTCAAATTTTTCTTTTTTGGCTACCAAAAACAGAAAAGATTTCATCAAAAAAACAAATGATTAGCCAAATCCTCATCTTCAACAGAAGATAGTTATCAAAACAGAGCTTTCGGGACAAGTCACAGAAGATGAAGCAAGAACAACTTTCACCCTTAATGTTTAATCAGTAAGTTTGGCTATGGAAAAAAAAAAATCCTAAGAAGCTTCAGAAAGGATGAAATTCGTCAAACTAGATCAGTTCCATTGGAAAAAAAACCCAAAAATTTCAGACCTAGTAAATTAAAACCCATAAAGATATCACAAACCCACAAAAATTTTCACAAATTATGAAAATTTCCAACCGGATTTCACAGCACAGAAGATCAAAAACCCATGTAGAAATCGAAACAGAAGCAGACCTGTTTACCCATCTTGACAACTACATAAGGATCGCTGCTGCGAACATCACGAATGGCCAGATTGATGCCGCGCTTGACACGAATTCTTAGAAGACCCAAAAGGTGATCCATGAAAGACGACGCTGTAGCAGAAGAAGAATTATCTGTTGGGCTATGTAGACAATCCATAAGTGACCTGATCTTCCTTATATATAATAAAGTCTTCCACAAGAAACGGTAAATATCTGTAAAAAAAAATTATTGATACTTAATTGTTAAGAATCCTCACATGCACAATAAGGATCTCAAATCTAAAATTTCAAATCTCAATTCTCCCACAAACCCAACTTGTTTCGAAAATTTATTAATTTTTTTTCCCTGCTTTTCCAACCTTCCTTGCAGAATCTGGGTTCTGGGAATTGGGTCTGGGAGATCCTTCTTTCTCTGCCCTTCTGAACAGAGCAGGTCCTCGAATTGGTATTTTATCTCAGCCACATTTTATTGTGTAGAAAGGAGAAGGTTCTGTTTGGAGAGTATGAGTCTAAAAATGGGTTTTTTTATTTCAGCCACATTTTGTTAGGGGTGTCAATTTCTAAATCGAACCGGTAAACCGGCCAGATCAAACCGGTAACAAAATGGATCGAATCGAACCGAAGCCTTATTGGTTCGATTCGGTTTGGAGTATTGCAACCCCAAAATCAAATCGAATCGCACCAGAAACCGGATGAACCCAAAACCAAATCAAAATCGACTCAAAATCCGGACCAAAACTAAAACCAAACTGGTAAGAAACCGAAACACTCTAAAATTCATTAAAAAAAATCAAAATTTGTATAATTTTGTATACATTTGTATGGAAAGTCGAATCCAAACTAGACCAAAAATCAAAACCAACCCGGTTACAAATCGATTTAAGAAACCGAAGACAAATCGAAATCAAATCACACCGAAACCGAAATCAAACCGAAATCAGAATTTCTTTATTGGTTCGATTTCGGTTTCAGTTTTCTCACACTAAAATCAACTCAACCTAGACCGAAACCAAACTGGACCGAAACCGAACAGGACCGACCGATTGACACCCCTACATTTTGGTGTGGGAAGAATGGCTATGATTGGTTTAGTTCTTGACTTGACTTGGAATCTAGAAACCGAGTTAAAGGCGCGAAATGCGCGTACAAGGGGATTCCACGTGGCACGTGTTTTATATTTTAATTGTCCTATGATATCGGTTTGTTTGGTATTTTGTGAACCAAACGAGAGGAAAGAGGTATCTCTGTAATATTATAAAATTGCAAAAGTTTTAGGTCTTGTGGGCCCAGGCTCTACTGTAATGCACCATCTGACGTCAGAAGTGGAATAGAAGTTTCTCAACCTTTCTTGGTTTTGGATTTTGTGGCCACTCGAAGTGCCAGTCACTAATGTAGTATCTAAAGATTCTAAGTCACATGGTCCCAAGAAAAAGGTAAGGGGCAAAGGAAAAAGATTTCATCACGTCTGTACTTTTGGATATGTTTGGAAGTTAAGAAAATTATTAATTTTTTTTTTTAAAGAAAATTTTGATTGCTCATTTCATTCATATAATGGCATTTTTTTTTCTTTTAATGAGACATGCAAACTATTGTCACGGGTGTCCATAATAAATCCTCTCTATATGCACAAGTTAAAGTGGATCGCACATATTAAGTGGTCGAGGTCTAATTGATGACACTTCTACAATAATCAATATTGGTGGAGTCTAGAAAAACCCTCATGTGGTTCATTTTGATTTTTTTCTTTATGGAGTTTCCATCTAATTCATTTTTTTCTTTTTTTTGATAAAAAGTCATTTAAAACCTTTTTTATATGTTTATGCGTGGAGAAAGTTTTCCTCCACCCATGAATTAAGGGTCATCCATCATTCTAAGGTCTTAATTAATCCCCCTTCCACCATAGTATAGGATTGAAAATGTCATGGGTCTCATCTAAGGCACCCTCGAGCTTCATAGTGAAAAAAAATTCTTCCGATTGCCAATTTGATAGACTTTTTCCAAGGGAAACCAAGTCCTATATTTTTATAGATTTTTTTTTAGATTTCTATGACAACACATGGGAATAAAAAGATTGGTCCAAAAATTTAACCATTAGTAAATGATAATGCATGCTCCTGTTAATCAAATTCGAGCCCCAGTCAAACTATCACATAGAATTTTATAAAAGATTGGATTGAATGGTTCTAGAAATGAGTGTGTTGGAATTTAATTCCCACATACAAATACAATAAATAAATAATTATCAAAATATTAAAATGTCTTAGATCGAATTTGTTAGGTAAATCAACTCCCAGAGATTAAGTGATTATTTAAACATCAGCATGTTGCGGAATGCAAACAAAATGATAACATGATTGTCATTGTTAGCATATTGACTTTCTCACGTTTTTGGTTAAGTTAGCCTATGACTTGGCGTAGGGTGAGCATGACAATAAAGAATGATGAAATAGTTTTCCACATAGGGGGGCAGAGATCATTTCATTGGAGAAGGTGAGAGATAGAGAAAGAGGAAGCAAGTGTACCATTCACGATTGGTTCAAAGAATTTTTTTAATACCTACATAGAAATTAAGAAAAAAATTTATAGTTGAACTTTAACATTCATCAAATAGCACAATAAAATAATAAAAAAAAATTCAAATTATATTAGTACTGAGTCGGAAAGAGAATGAATCAAAGTAAGAGTTTTGCAATGAAATACTTTTTCTTTTTTGGTAATTTTTTCGCAATAGAATTCTTGTATTGTTAGTATCAAAATTGTTCTTATCAAAACCCAAAAATTTGAGTTTGTTTTTTTTTTCCTCTGCCCTCTATCAAAAGAAATGGTGTTATACAAAATTCTCCTTTTTGTATGTCAATCGGAGCCTAAGAAAAATTCACTTTTACAACTTCTCTTTTTTTTTTTTTTTTTCTCACTAAAACGGCAGAAACTTAAACCATCTGTTTGTATCTAGATTAATATATCATGAACATTTTATTTTATTTTATTTATTTATTTATTTGTAATAATATATTATTAGCATTATCGAGGATGCTAGTTAGTCTAAGTTATTTGACTCCCACTAGGTACATCTTGGGCCACTCACACAGGGGTGTTTTTTGCTCTTCACTGTTTTTAGTGAAAATTGAATGATCCTCATTCAACCCCGATATGACCCGATCCATGCTGTTGTGGGGTTAGTATGGATCCATGGGACTAGTCAGGCAAAAAGCTTGAATATCTATCGTTAACAAAAAAAAAAAAGATGCTAGTAAGTGTAATTGGTAACTACCTTAGTTAGTTATGATTATAGTTAGGTCTTGGGATTGAATTCAGCCTTCATCTAGGGAGGCAGGTAGTGTTCGTTTTAAATATATGTGTTTAATTTAAATACTTTACTTCACCCATATTCGGACTGGTCAAAATATTATAACATTGACCATCAGGATTATTCAAGAGTCCATTATTATGAACTTTAATTTTTGTTTTTATTTTAATTTTTATGAGAGAAGGAATGTAGGAATCTCTCGGACCATCAATGGTAATATGGAAAATGTTATCATTTATATTGCCCACATAGTTAAGTGTAGGATAGAAAAAATAAAAAAATTATGAGCAGGCATTATTATACTTAAGTGTAATGGGAAATTCCTACCCTTTTTATATTTGCAAAACCAATAAAATGAAGGTGGACCAATTATAGCCTACTTAAAGACTTACAATTGTTTCGCTTTAGGAACCTGGTACATGAGGCTCATGTCATTATTGTAGGTCTGAGGAGAGTCATTATATACATTGTCAATTCTCATTTTGCAAAAAAGTTGTTTCCAAAGATTTTTAGTTGATTCAATTGGATTAAGAAAATTTGAACACTAAGGGCCCGTTTGATTTTGTTTCTAGAAACGGTTTTTCTGTTTTTCTGTACTTAGAAACAGAAAAATACCTCAAAAGCCGTTTGATTTTTCTGTTTCTTTTCACTTGTTTTTTGAAACAGAAATAAAAATTTACGCCTATTTCTGTGTCTGGAAATAGGAATGGAGAAACAAGTTAGACTTGTTTTTATGTTTCTAGAAACAAATGGGAGCTACAAAAATTGTGAAAAACCTAATACTTCACTTGACCTACCCAAGCCCCTAACACATTATTGAAACTTCTCACTATCCAAATGCGGCGATTCCAACCTAGTTGTGCGAAGCTCACAGTTTCAGATTGCCTTGATCCTTCTGAAGCTCATCTTCATGAAGCATACATGCAACTCCAATGTCATGCTTTCACTCGTGGGTTGCATTCCTACAACGTCATGCCTTCACTCATGTCTTGAACTCGGGACTACATTGTTGAAAACTTTTCGGGAAACAGAAAAATCAAACGTCTTTTTGCATTTTGAAAAATCGTTTCTTAGCATAGAACGAAAAAACCGTTTCTGCTGTTTCTAGACATAGAAACAGGAGAAACAAAATCAAGCCGGCCCTAAGTGATTGGTTGAATGGTATTAAAGTCTTAGGCTGTTTTTGGTAGTCATCTAAAATAATGGTTTTGATGTTTTTCTTTTTATAGGAACAAAAAAATAAAATAAAATAAAATAAAATAAAAAAAGAATAAAACTTTTGGTTTCAACTTAATAATTTTGCCTTTTTTTGAACGAAAAGGATAAGAAAAAAAAAATTTAGAAACACAAAATGATTGAACGAAAAAACCTTATTCTGTTATTTTAGTTTCGTTTCAAAAAAAATTTTTTTTTGAACAAATAGGATAATTGTTCTTGAAACAGAATCACCAAACACTATTTTTTTTTTTTAATTCTAAAACGATATTTTGACACAGAAAATGAAAATTCTGGTTTTAACATGAAACGTAATTTCTAGAATTGAATGATTACCAAATGCAGCCTTTAACATAAGCGGACTAACCCCAAGGTCTGTGTCATCCCTCGTTTACAAAACTAACCTGAAAAAATCCTCCTAGTCAGCCTCTCCAACCAGCATTACAAGCTGGGAAAGCCCAGGATCAAAACTAGGAACTGGGCATATTCTTCCTCACGAGAACAGATATGAAATTGAAAGTTATTATTGGATCACAAAATGAAGTTTCTTGACGACTCTAGAGAAAAAGTTGTTTGGTTTCACATTCTCTTCAGAACCAGATGTGAACCTAAATCATATTATTCCTTTATTCAGATGGATCGATCTCTTCAAGAAATGATTGATTGGTGGGGTTGATGTGCTTTTCGGTGATGCACTGAACTGGGGAAGGTTTCTACTTCCAGCTATAATCTTGACCCAATATTCAAAATGGGTTCTTCGAGTTCACATCTGAAACGTTTCTCTCCCTTATAGCGGTGTGTGCTCCGCGGAAGAGAATAGTTAAAAGGTCAGATCAGATATGAGAAAACCAACTCCAAAGTCTGATCTTTCTCACTGTTTTTTAATATTGGAAACCAGTGCTACTTTAGTTCTTGAAATAGGAGCCATGATGGGTTTCCTTAAGTGTGGAGAAGGGTTAGAGCCCAGAGATGACTGATGAGAGAACCAACTCAAAATCTTGTTATAGGATATAACTAAGGTTGGAAAAGAAAATTATAATCTTATGTTTTATTCTTTTAGTATAATATACAATTTTCAGTTCAAGAAACTAAATCATATTATTTCACGTTCTTACTCGAAAAGTATCTAGTTTTTAATCATGATAAATCATTTTCAGAATTATTTAAAATTTATTAAATAATTTTTAGAAATAAGAGAAATAACAATCAAGAGAAGATTACAACGTTTCGCTTTACTGTGTTGATGGCAAGAATGTTCAACCTATATGACAGTAATAAACTCGCACGTGTGCCATGTTATGAGAGAGAGAGAGAGAGAGAGAGAGAGTCTAAATCCAAGCAAACAAAAAAGTAAAGCACACTCTTTGCATCTTTAGTGATGATCTATTCACCTACTAATAATGCATGTAACTGTAAAATATATCTGTAGAATCAATTATTCTCATGCTCAACGGTGAAATAGCACCCAAATTTAGGACAAAAAAGAAAACAATATAATTGATCGCAAACAAATGACAACAATTAACAGATGAATAATACGACAAAAGGTGAATTGAAGATATGCATCCAAGTCATTGCCAGTTGTTTCAATCATGAAATAATATTGCAATCAAATATATGAATATTGTTTCTCTTCCCCCCCCCCCCACATTTTTGGTTAAATCAAATTACTTACATGGATAACAAATGTGTGTATATAGATATGAAAACGAAGATTGTGAATTTTAGAGAATATTCCACTTTAGTGGTCTTAAACAATTTTCTCTAGCACAACGTTTGGGGCACTGAAGTTTTTAACGTAAAAATTTACATCTATAGACAGATATAGATAGATAATCCCTTTTAAGGGCTTTATGAAATATCACCTCTATAGGTCTATTTAGATCATGTAGAGGTGCCATTCACAACATGTAACCTTCTTATGATTGCCTCTTATGTTATTCTAAAAGATTGTTTAAGTCAAGATTAATAATAATAATAATAATAATAATAATAATAATAATAATAATAATAATAATAATAATAATAATAATAATAATAATAATTGTTAAAGCTCAGAGATGACTGATGAGGAAACCAACTCAAAATCTTGTTATAGGTTATAACTAAGGATGAAAAAGAAAATTATAATCTTATTTTTTGTTCTTTTAGTATAATATACATTTTTCTGTTCACGACACTAAATCATATTATTTCACGATCTTACTCGAAAAATATCTAGTTTTTAATCATGATAAATTATTTTCAGAATAATTTAAAATTTTTATTTTTACTATTTAGTAAATAATTTTTAGAAATAAGAGAAATAAAAATCAAGAGAAGATTACAACGTTTCACTTCACTATTTTGATGGCAACAATATTCACCCTATATGACACTAATAAGCTCGCATGTGTGCCATGTCATGAATGAGAGAGAGAGAGAGAGAGATGGAGATTCTAAATCCAAGCAAACAAAAATGTAAAGCACACTCTTTGCATCTTTAGTGATGATCTATTCACCCACCATGTAACTCTAAAATACATCAGTAGAATCAATTATTCTCATGTTCGATAGTGAAATGGCACCCAAATTTAGAACAAAAAAGAAAACAATATAATTGATCGCAAACAAACGACAACAATCGTTAGATGAATAATACAACAAAAGGTGAATTGAAGATATGCATCCAAGTCATTGCCAGTTGTTTCAATGATGAAATAATATTGCAATCAAATATATTAATATTGTTTCCCTAATATTGTTTCCCCCCACCCCCACCCCCACCCCCACCCCCACCCCCACATTTTTGGTTAAATCAAATTACTTACATGGCTCACAAATGTGTGTGTATATAGATATGAAAACAAAGATTGTGAATTTCGGGGAATATTCCACTTCAGTGGTCTTAAATAATTTTCTCTAGCACAATGTTTGGGGAACTGAAGTTTATAACGTAAAAATTTACATCTATAGATAGATATAGATAGACAATCCCTTTTAAGGGCTTTCTGAAATATCACTTCTATAGGTCTATTTAGAACATGTGGAGGTGCCATTCGCAACATGTAGCCTTCTTTTGATTGCCTCTTATATTATTCTAAAAGATTGTTTAATTCAAGAGTAAAAAATAAAATAAATATAATAAAAGATAATAATAATAATAATAATAATAATAATAATAATAATAATAATAATAATAAGGTTACAAATTATTTGATAATTTGATAGGATTGAATAAGAAAATCCCATATACATATATACAAGAAGAATTTTCCTAATGGCATGTACTTAGTTTAAAGGAATAGGTTGATAGTCAAAACTAAACATTCAGCTAAGATAGAACTGACCACAAATAGCAGAATAAAATAATGAAAAAAGGCAATGTTAGCATGGCAAGAGAGTGGATCTTTTTTTATTTATTTATTATTATTTAAAGAGGATTTTTGTATGGTTATTATCAAAATTGGCGCAAAAAAACCACGAAATTTGAAGTTTCTTTGTAAACAAATTTGTTTTCTTTCAAAATAAAATGTTGTTTTTCAAAACATTCCTTTTGCATGCCAATCAAAGCCTAAGGCTGCATTTAGTAGTCATCCAAAAAAACGTTTTTGGCGTTCTCCATTCTATGGAAACAAGAAAAACGGAATAAAATGTTTGGTGTCAACTTAGTATTTTTCGATTTTTTTGAAACGAAGACGAAAAAAGAAAAAGAGAAAAAAAGGAAAATGCTAGAAACGCAAAATGATGGAACAACGAAATCTTGTTCCATCATTTTGGTTTCATTCTAAATGAGAAAAAAAAAATGAACAACTAGCATAATCGTTCCTAAAACAGGTTCATCAAACACCATTTTTTTTTTTTAAATGACATTTTTATATAGAAACTGAAATTCTATTTTTAACACAAAATATCGTTTATGAAATTGAATGAAACTACTGAACGCAGCCTAAGAAAAATTCAGTTTTATAATTTTTCTGTTCTTTCTTCTTTCAACCTTGCCAATAAAATGGTATAACCTTAAACTTACCATTGGCCAATGAAGTCATTTCCTTAATTATGACAATTAGATTATCTTTTTTTTTTTTTGGTTGATTATCTTAAATCCAAGCAATATCTGTAGTCTCTAGGTCAATATATTGGCATTATGGAAGGTGTTGGTTAGTGTAATTGGTAACCAGGTGTTGGGATTAAATTCAACCTTCAGTTAGTGGAGAGTTGGGGTTGTTTACTTAAAAATATAAAATATATGCTTTCATATTCACAGGAGAAAAAAAAAAAAAAAATGGAATTATTATAAGGCTACCATCCTAGGGAATCAAATTCGTGACCACGTTATCAGGTAATTATGGGATTGACTATTAGGATTTTTTTAGCATTATTATCAAAATTAAGTTCATTCTAATAAATTTTAATTTATTTATGTATTTATGAGAGAGAGATCTAAACAGCCAACATAGGAAACACACTAATAAGGAACAATGAAATAGTTTCATACAAAAGAGGTCGAGAAATCATTTCATGCGGGGAGAGAGAGAGAGAGAGAGAGTATTCCCATTATTTATCTACAAAACCAGTAAAATAAAGATTCTCTTATCAAGAAGCGTGTGGTTCTAAGTTTGATTCTTCTAATCTCTTTGGGGTCATTCACATGGGGGTGTTTAGTGTTTTTCAATTTACTATTTTTGGTGAAAATTAAATGGTTCTCATTCAACCTCAGTATGACCTAGTTCATATGATTATAGGATTAGTATAAAAAACAGGCCAAAGGCCTAAATACCTATTGCTAGAAAAAAAAAATGAAAAAAACAAAAGACTTAGTTGACCCACACAGTTTAAAAAAATTTAAACAAGATTGTAGGGTTAGTATAAAAATCAGGCCAAGGGCCTTAAATACCTACCACAAGAAAAAAAAAGAAGAAAAGAACCAAAGACTCAGTTGACCCACTCGGTTTAAAAAAATTTAAGCACCAATTAAGTGATTAGTGATCCATCATATTGGTTTCTTGACTCTTGGGCAGAAGATTCTCTTCATACCCCTTGTATGACCCCAAAACATTTTATTCCTCAATTCAGGTGGATCTCCTTTAAGAGATGATTGGTGGGCTCCAAGTGTTTTTCGGTGAAAGCTAACCTGGGAAGGTTGCTACTTCCACCCACAATCTTGACTTGACCATTGAAATGAGGATAATTGTCCTAACAAAAAATGAAAAAAAAGAAAAAGAAATGAGGATAATTCACACTCAGGCAAAGGAATTCGACTGGATTTAATGTCAGATTAATGTTCTTTAATCGTCTAAGGATTGATGACTCAGTGAAGTCAATTCACCGTTAATTGAAAAAATTGGACTGGAATGGTTCAACCAGACTCAGACAATCTTTAATTAATTGATCTGGTTTACTTCTTTTTTGTGAATAGACTTGTCACAGAAGTAATATTTAAGGATAAAGGTATAATCAAGTATGTTAAATAAAATGGGATAACCCCATGAAATATTACTTGAGGGATTGGTCCAACCCAAAACTTTAGAGTATTAAGTGGAGATGATTTAATGGTATAGTTAGACACATATAAGGTCTAAGAGATAATTGTCATAGAACCATACTGCTATAATTCCTAACATCTCAATGAAATTTGTGAGTTATTTTTTTATTTTTTTGCTAAAAACTATTTCTTGGAATTTTAATTTTTTTTTAAGCATTTGACTAATCAAAGTCAAACCATGCCACTTCTAATTTTCTCAGTTTTACAATAGATGGGCAATTTGTCATGGTATATTATTATTATTATTATTATTATTATTATTATTATTATTATTATTATTATTATTATTATTATTATTATTATTATTATTATTATTATTATTATTATTATTATTCGGGGGTAAAAAGCTAATTTATTCATAGGAACTTGTTAAACATGTAGTTAGTTGACAAGGAACTAAACTATCACTCATGGAGTAGAATTAGGTTATATTATCATATACGACATGTCTTTTTGACTAAAAAATAACTAACTTAATTGTTGATATTCATAGAAACATACTGAAAAATTACAGAAAATAAAATAGCGAGTCAAATACAATATATTTCCATCGTTAGGCTGAACAATTAATGGAATGTTCGGAGATGATCCACTGATGTATGAAATGATCTTTTTACAATCAATCTCCACTATAAGTGGATCCACACAATCCGAGATCACCTCCAACAAAACATTTATTTCATGGATTGGGGTGATAATCTCCAATTAATGGGAATCGGAGAGGAGGCGCACCCATAGAATGGCTTGTAAAGAGAATAATCTGCAATTGTTCATACCTACTTCCTACTAAAATATGTAATAATATCTCTCTCTTTCTCTCTCTCTTTTGCATGATGAAGAGCCAAATATATAAAAAAATTGCATGCAGATTATATAAAGATCAAATAATTAATTTGCTCTCTTTCATAAGTAACCAAGATTTTAATATATATATATATATATATATATAAAAGCCTTCAATTTCCCTCTAGGTTTTATTTGCTACCTTCACCTTTGGCT
>NC_056557.1:30317683-30317923 GCF_013358625.1 Macadamia integrifolia | reverse complement strand
TTTTTTTTTTTTTTTAATATATTTTCCAATCATTCAAAAATAATAGTAATAAATAGATGAGAATATGGCATCTGGGACCAAGAAGTAATATGCCCACTACGTGGAATTAATTATGATGCATTTAAAAGAAAATCAATGACTGTTGATGAAGATGATGATCATGATTGATCAAGAAGAAAAACCACAAACATACGGAACCCTTTGGAGTGTGAAAGAAGAATTTGTTGGCCTTTTTTTTTT
>NC_056557.1:30298698-30317663 GCF_013358625.1 Macadamia integrifolia | reverse complement strand
TTTTTTTTTTTTTGTCTTTTATATTGAAAGAGAAATTAATAGTTACGCTGAGAAAAGGAATGCTAACTGTGAATGATAATATGGTGAGAAAGATATTGTAGGAGAGAACAGGAGATTAGATAAAGGATTTGAGAGAGAGAGAGAGAGAAAGAGGTATGGATGGTTCTTTGTTGAAAAGTGTGACATCCAAGAATATGACAAGTATCGAATCTGTTTGGAAGATTGGTGAGGTGTTTCCACCGAGACTATGACAAGCATCAGGGTTTTGGGAGATCAGTGAGGGTGTGGAAACTTTAACCCCACATCTCCAATGGGGAGATTACTGATTTAATTGATAATCTCTAGCCTCCTTAACATGGCACAACGTATTTTAAAGCCTTCAAGCCATAGACCAAAGAAGACAATATCGTGTCAAGGTTAATGAGACCGGAGCGTTACAGATAGAATCAAAACAAATCCCAACAGCCTGTAGAACCACAACGGGGGCTTTAGCGCCTCAACCCTAACCAAGCAAATCCATGAGCCCCTATTTGAGTAAGGCACATGTCAGAACCAAGCAACGGCTAGCGTGCCAGAACAAGCTAAAAAACTACAACGCGCGTTAGCACACTTGGGCGGAGTAAAGTGTTGCCGTTGCTTGCTAGATTCACACCCTAGCTAATCTACAACCAAAGAAGCAACGGTTGAGCTAATCTACGACCACTCTCTCCCGGGGGACGCTATATCCAAAGGGAGGAAGAATGTGACACCCAAGAATACGGAAAGTATCGAGTCCGTCTGAGAGATTAGTGAGGTGTCTCTCCCAAGAATATGGAAAGTACCAGGGAGTTTGGGAAATCAGTAAGGGTGTGCAAACTTTAGGCCGACATCGCTAGGGAGAGATTTCTTATTAGTTGATAACCTCTAGCCTACTTAACATAGCACAACGCATTTTAAAGTCTTGAATCCCATGGATCAAAGAGGACAATACTACAATAAAGTTAATGGAACCGGGGCGTTACAAAAAAGGATACATGTTGTCATGAAAATAATCTGAAGCATTGTTATTTTTCACGTATGGAGACTTGATCCGCACTCATGTGAATGTGTAGTTTAGAGAGAGAGATGTGGATCGATGTGTGAAGAAAAAGGACGTATTGTCATGAACATAACTTGTATGGTCATTATTCTTGAGGTGTGGAGAGTTGATCTGGATTTGTATGAGTGTGTATCTATGAAAGAGAAAGGTGTCAGTGTGTAACGAAAAAAGGACATATGTGGTTGTCATTAATCTTCTTGTATGGAAAGAGATTCAATCTGTTGCTCTTATGATCACATGATCATATGAGTGAGCATTTAAATACCTGTACCACTTTCTACCATTGCATAGATGAAAATGATACATTTGAAAGCGAAAGACACAAGTGTTGAATACCATCCAAAGCTACGGGCCCAATTGAATTTATTTTAGAGCTGGACGGCCCAAAACCTTTGGTTGAGGTTTTAAATGAGGAGTTGGCCAGGTGGGGCTCGGCTTTCCCTTTCCCACTAGACCGCTCGGCAAGGCCGATTCTGGAATCAAGTCAAATTGGACTGTATTGCTCTCAATTTTAATTAAAAATTATTTTCTTAAACAAACAAAGTTACCCTTAATAAAAATCCTTCCATCAATACAAAATGGGACAAGTCCATTCTCCTTGTGGTCATTATTTAAGATCAAAGCATATTCTGAGAATGCATATCAAATACAACCTAAAATTGAGTATAATCAACAGACGTTATTTAAATTGCACAAAGGAGTTATCAAAAATTTTTAATTCTCCATTGCTGGTTGTTCCGAGGTCTCTATTAACTTGTATTGTTTATAAAAACCACCTCTTTCAAATGTCTTCCAAGTCAACTATGATGAAAGTCCTCCTCCCAAGTTCGACAATGGAGGAATTGATTTTATTTGCCGTGATCACCATGGTCGACCACTAATTTTCATCTCTGAACTAGAGGTTTTCTCAACCCCTTTGAAGGTTGAAGTTATGGCGATTCATTCCGCAATGCTTGAGGCTCTATCTGAGGACTTGACTTAGTTTTTGGTAGAAACTGGTAACAAGGATGTGGCTTCTTACTTGTAGTGTGGAATTATGTAGGCTCCTCTAATCATCAAGCCTATTTTTGGGATATTTTTCATTTGAATTCCACCTTTGACTCATGTAATTTTTTGTCTGTTCTAAAGGATTTTAAAAGCTTAGCTGATTTTTAGGTAAAGAGGGCTCTGTCTGTGACCTGTGTAATAGTTTAGCATATTTTCTATCCATGGATCTAGGATCAGTGTTGTCCTTCATCCATTAGTTTTTCATATCAATCTGAATAAATCTACACTAACCAAAAAAATCTATGGACATTCCAAATTGATCCAAACTTTAATATACCTAAGGAAAAAATTGATTATGGATAAAGACCAATTTGATGATTAATATTTTTCAATTTTCGGAGAAATATGTGCATTTTCCTTGAAACCAAACGGAGCCTACTGATTTTCTTGGGTAGAACACTCACTGAACCATGCATGGAGAACACCAGTCCATTCTTATTGGGGCCTGGGTTTGAAGGCCCTGAAGCACCCATCAGCCTGGATCTAGTCCATGCTGTTTATCGGGTTACATTTTTTAAGCCCAAGCCCAATTTGAACAGAATCAGTATACCCACACCTCTGCAAATATGTGATGCTTCTGATTGCCATCACTTTCTTATATTTTTCTGTTTATATAAGGGAGCCTTCATTATAGGAAAAGATCTCTCCTTGGTCACGCGACCTTTATATCAGCACTGCGGTCATTGAAAGGAAGCACATAGGCATCAACATGGATGAAATTATTTTATTTCACAAGGGTGTGGACATCATTTCACCTCCCCCTCTTTGTGTGGACAATGAGACTATGTGACTAGAGAACGTTCTTTTGTTCAAACTATATATTTAATCATTTATTTACTAATCAGATGTCTGGTATGAGCTCTAGTTTGATGCCAGGCTTTATGATAGGCCCAAATTCCTGTGGCCTTGTTAGAGCCCATGCATGATATTTTTGGTCTGGTACCACTCTCATATTAATCTTAATTGTTTAATGATATTGATTGGATTGTGTTGATGTATATATTATCATTGTTTTTCCTTAATAGTTCAAACTTTCGGTCTGATACTTCTCCTATAGTTCAAGCTTTCCTCAATAAGAGATCACCATTGCACCTAAAAGCTTGAACTATAAAGGAAAAGCAGCATCAATGTATATATCAACACAAGTAATGAAAACCTTTGATTGATAGAGCCAAGGAGAACACTTTTCACTAAAATATATTGTTTCTTTTGCTAAATTCCCAACGACATTGAAGTTTATACCTGGAAGGTTGAGTTACATTTTCTCTGATTCCCTGCCCCATTTTAGCTACAGCTATTTGATCTTCTCCATCATAAGTGTCAATTGGAGAGGCCTCACTAGGCGATCCCCCAAGTTGAAGAAGACCCGAATCTTGATTGCTGGTCTCTGGTGGTGTTTGCTTTCTGCTTGAAACATTAAAACATAACAAAGATGCACTTGCTCTTTCCCAAATGGAGGCCAAAAATTGTAATGCAATAGTACACACCATAGTTCTTTCTCTCATTTTGATGCATAGAAGAGAAAAGCTTATTGAATATGCCTGACCTTAACTACATTGTCCACTCTTTTTTGTTTGATCCAATAAAAAAAAAAAATGCAAGCATTTAATCTTTTGCACTTGCTTCCAACCCTAATTTTTAATCAATCAATCATGGAGTAAATAGTTTCTATAGTTTTACTTAATATTTTCTTCCACTCAACTCTTTCTTGTGAGTCCCAACCAAAAATCTTGTTACTTTTTTTTCTAATGCAAAAAGAAAACAACGATTATGTTAACCAAAATGGGTTTACATCCCCATACACAACACCTTAATTTATGAAATTAACCCAGCTTTCCTAGTTAAGTCACTCGTTACCACTACTAAAGATCTATCACACTTAAACATATTTACATACTTAAAATAAGAAAAAGTGTCAGAGCTATCAGATAATAAGATAACCATGTCCCAAGACAAGTCTTTCTTGCCATCTTGCGATAGCCAATCCTCCATTTGCTTACAATTCATCCAAACCTCAATTTCCTCACATCCGTGCTTATGTCTTGCTTGAAGTCTTTATAACATAGCCTTGACTTCAGCATTTTGTGTGCTAGGCCCGTGGAACTAGTCAGGCCAAAGGCCTAGATACCCATTATTAACAAAAAACAAAAAACATCTTATTGAAAAGGAAAAATGAAACCCAACTAGATCCTCAGTTTGTTAGTCATAACTGCCATCACAAATTATCACCAACCGATTCACAGGAGATATTCCATGGTCAAGACCACTGTTAGTTAAAACGCGTTTTAAACGCGTTCCCTTTTTTTTGCCGTTTAAAACGCGTTTTCCCGTATGCTATTATACAATCCGGAAAAAAAGGGAAATGGCAAAAGAATCCGTTTTAAACGCGTTTAAAACGCGTATCCGTTTTTTAAGGATAAAATTGGAATTTTATTAAAATAAATAAATAATTAAAAAAAAAAACCTATTAATAAAAGTGAAGAGTGAAGACAATATGGTACTTGATTTTTTATTTTTAACTTCCATACTATCTATAGGAAAAAAAAACTCATATTTTTATAGCCCATTGAGTAAGGAGAAGCTAAAACTAGCAACATCTCATTTTCTTGTAGCCCATTGGGCTATTTTATCTTGAGACTCCTAGAGTTTTTGGAATATTAGATGCATGTATATAAGTAATAATCTCTCAAATTGCATGAGTATACTACCGTTTTTTTGGTTTCGTTTTTATGAAAACTACACGTTTAATACTCGTACCATTCGTTTACGTCCGTTTGCCATTCCCTGTTTTTTTGATCGTTTTTTTGATCATACCGTTCATTGTTTTTATCTATTTAAAACCCGTACCGTACGTTTTCATTTTTTTTCCATTCCCATTTTAACTAACAGTGGTCAAGACTAAGTGAAGCAACCATGAATTGGGTATTTTCAGTCAAATTTAATCAGAAAACTGTGAGAAAGGATTTCGATCTCCTAACCTTAGGATTAGATAATGGAGGAATTGGTGTATGCACATGTTCATGATTCGTGAACACACATGAGCTGATGCTGTGATTTGTCAAAAGCACATGACAGAGTGAGTAGGGATCTCTACCTCAATGATACCATTGTGATTTGTCAAGCACATGCCCTGCATCATCAGAGATTCAAATCATACAACCAAACAGGAGATCCTTAGAGTTTTCATCAAAAAGAATAATAAAAAAGGATTCTCAGTTTTGTAAAGGAATTGTTATTTATTCTCTAATGAGAGATTGTCGTGAAAAGAATAAATATATGCAACAAGATTCTATTTCCTTGATGAGGGAAGAATAAATAACAATTCATTAATAGACCTTTTTCTAAACACCCCACTCAAAAAATAAAAAATAAATAATAATATTAATATTAATAATAAAATAAAAGGAAATGGTGACTGTTTGGGATAATATACCTTGGCTAACGGCGGATTAGGGTTAAGAATTTTCAGCCCAGAGTCAACATTGGGCCAGGCCAAGGGGCTAAGCCTCCCTTCACCTTCCCCTTCCCCTTTCCCACGCCCTGACCCTAAGGGAAATTAAGGTTGGATTTTTTAGGTCTTGAGTCAAGTCTGGATCAGGTTTGGGCCCAATCAGGGGTGTCAATGGGTCGGTTCAGCTTGATTTCGGTTTGGGTTGAGTCGGTCTTGGTGTGGGAATGATGAAATTGAAACTGAACCAATGAGGAAATTCCAATTTTGGTTTCGGTGCTATTTGGTTTTTGTTTGTCTTCGGTTTTTTATATCGGTTTGTAATCGGGTTGGTTTCGGCTTTTGGTCGAGTTTGGATTCGACTTTCCATACAAATGTATACAAAACTATGCAAATTTTGGTTTTTCTAATGAATTTTGGACTGTTTTCAGTTTCTTATCGGTTTGATTTCAGTTTTGAGTTGGATTTTGAGCCAGTTTTGGGTTTATCCGGTTTTCGACGCAGGTTGATTTGGTTTTGGGGTTGCAATATTCCAGACCAAAACCGAACCAATAAGGCGACTTAGGTTGGACTAGCGTTTTCAAAAGCTTGGCCCAAACGACCCCTATTGCCACCCTAGTTCTATGAATGTTTAATATGATTGGAATACTTGTTCATATTGATATTGGGGTTACCTAATTTAATTGGGTCATTGGCATATCGAACCTATTTATCATTATAAAATGAATTTTAACTAGTTTCTTAATCATAAATTGTTTTTAGAAATAGGATGAAAATAGAAATGGTAATCCCATTGGGATAAAAGTTGAGGCTGGAGCTACAGGAATCCTGTTCTACCATTGAAAGGGTACCATAAATAGCATAGATTCGAGGATGGATGGATCCGGTCAGTAATGAGATGAGCTTTTTAGCTCCACCGCTAGCACAAAGCAAATATAGTACTAGGTGTGTACTCCATGATGCAAATTACAAAAACCTACCAATTATAATGTACAACAATTGTTACTTTAGTACGATAGCTTAATCCATTGGACGGCCTAGATTAATATAAAATAAAAAAGATAATTTTATATCATAGTATCTTGGACCCACTATTCCTTCACTTACGGTGAACCAAGAATCTCTTAAACCATCATCATCTTCCAACTTGAAACGGTTCGATTGATTAAAATGGCGTACCAAACAAACCGGATTGAACCAAAATTGAATCCTAATTGGGCAATTTTGAATTGGATTTTTGGAGACCGATAAAACTGAACCTATAGAATGGCCTGATCGAAACCGGATACCATAATAAACCTATAATAAAAAAATTAAAAATACTTATATGTTCACCAAAATTGGAATTAGACTGATAATTAACTGGTAAGAAGAAACCGATAGAAACCCAGACCAAATCCAAACTTTGCCTTAACGGTTTGATTTAGATGTGACCTAATACTAAACAAAAACCAATTTATCACAACCAAATCGACCAATTAACACATTGATTTTGATGTGACCCAATACCAAACTTTGCGCATGATACCTGTCTATTTTATCAAATTTAACGATTGTGAAAGTTTAAGGCATTTGAGGGACTAAAATGGGTTTGAATTCGACAAAACTTTTATAACCGTTGGACTTTGAAAATGTATAGATGTTGCACACACAGAGAGAATTGAGTACAAATTGGGCGATTAAGAATTGAAAAGGAGTCGAACCGAAATTTATATTCATTTTTACATCGATAGTTCATTATTCAAAGACATTTTTTTATTACTATATGTACATCTTGGGAAAAAAAAAACCCTGAAAGGCAACATGGCCCTTGCACCCACAGGGATGGGGCACAAAATGATCATCCCACCCCGTGAAAGGTGGAAAATCTATCATATTGATTCTTTTATTGCTTCCATTGGCCACTACACTAGTACAGAGCCAAGCTGCTTTTTCAGGAAACCCTTTCCCATATAATTATGGAGAAATAAGTTTCTTGTGGGAGACTGGTCTCGCATCCAAATATATAGGAGAAGAATGACCGCTCTACCCCCTATAGGAAACACTTCACTGACGTGCAAATTCTTTACACCCTTTCACAAAAACTATGTTCCTCATCTACTCTGTCCATTTTACAAAACCCTCTATTTTTTATTCGAAACCCATGACACCTATTGGTGCAAAACCCTCACAGGCTCACACCGTGTTAGCAACACGTTTAACCCCTCAGATTCAAGTTTGTGTTTAAACTTTGAAGCCTACGCTACCAAAGAAACTAAGACCACGTGGCGTTACTAAGATTTCAAATGGAAACAACAAGAGAAATCCATTTCTACCAAAAAAAAAAAAAAAGAGAAATCTATAAGGTGAGCCTAGAAAACATTTCCCAAATTTAGATGTTGCCATTTGGGAAGATCAAAAAATGACCGTTCTTCTTGCATCTACAAAAGGAACTAAAGCAATTGCAGAGAATTGTCAATCGATACCAGCAAGAGAAGAGAACAGAAGAGAAGAGAGAGAGAGAGAGAGAGAGAGAGAGAAGGCCAGAGGGGTAACCTCGTTAACCCTTTCACAGAACCATAACTAACCCAGGAATACGAATTCATCTCCTCTCTCTCCTCCCCCCATATCCTTCATTAATAAATCTACCTTTGCTGGGTCGATACCCCGAATCTCTCTCCTATTCGCTGTCTCTTTCTCTTTCTGATATCAATTCACTTCCAGAGAAAACAGAATCGCAAATTCCCTTTCTTCATCTCTCTCTATCTCTCTTTCTCTGTCCCAGTCTGTGGCCGTTGTTAATGGTGGAAACCGTTGTGTGTAATTTCATGCTTTTCTCTCCTTCTGCAAGGGTAACCGCGCGATTCCCTACCGCGCAGTTTTCTTCCCTTTCTCTCTTCTCCTTCGGTTCCTGCAATCAAGGCTGGTACTACCGCTGCCTAGGCCTTGATCCTTGAAAGAATCAACAACCCATTTCATCTCAACTCCTTTCTCATCATCTTTGATCTGTAATTTTATCTGGGTTTCTTTTCTTTTGCTTTGATTTGATCTGATTCGGTTCTATTAGCTCTCAATCTTCCCTTGAGAATGTTGCTACAGAAGCCCAAGAAGAACAACCAGAGCGGCAAGGGAAACCGTCTCTTGGTCACCATAAATGTACTGGGAAGCGCTGGACCCCTCCGATTCGTCGTCAATGAAGAAGAACTCGTCGCGGCGGTCATCGACACTGCACTTAAATCTTATGCTCGTGAAGGTCGTCTCCCTGTTCTTGGCTCTGATCTCAATAATTTCCTCCTCTACTGCGCCAATGCCGGAGGCGATGGTATTCTATTACAACCATTTTGATTGAATTCTAGATTATTATCTGGTTTTGTTCAATGATTTTTATGTGGGTTTTGATTTTTCAGCTTTGAGTCCATTGGATGCCATTGGATCACGCGGAAGAAGGAATTTTGTGCTGTGCAAGAAGCAGAAGCCACAGCAGGAATCCAGGTCAGTTGGAGGGAGGATCCAAGTTGGAGATGGAAAATCTTCGCCGACAGAGATGAGGAAGGGGAATGGTAGCTGGAAATCATGGCTCAACAAGTCCATTAGTCTCAAGATCTATTCACATTGAAGCCAAAATCTTAAATTCAATGATGAAGGTAGAAGTAAGCGAGAAGAAGTCAATAAAACTTTACCATTAGAAATCGATAGTTACTTGAAACAGGTTTCTCTCATAATTTGCTTTCTGTTATACTAGGTGGGTTTTCTGTTTATCCATGAATAAAAACTTGTTCTGTTCCTCTGAGCTTGAGCTTGGGAGAGTTTCAAATTTAATTACAGAATTAGATACCTTTTTGATTCACAAATTATGGAACCTCTTCGGTATTTGCATATCCTTGTTTGAATTAGTGTGGTTGATTTTCAGTCTTCCACATGTAGTAACTCCAATAATGGCTATTGGAGGAATCACTGAATTAGAACTCACAAACCCAATTTAACGATGGTTCTAGATATGCCAAAAGTAATAGGTACAACAAATTGTCAAAGCTATCGGCCCTATTCCTCAATGAAGATTACTATTTTATTGAGTCACGTCTATAGAGTACCTTAAGTTGAGTTAGCTACATGTCAAATTTTATCGGTCTAATTAATCATATGGTCAATTACGCCGGTACTAAGAGGTGAGTTTAAAATCAGACTAATTTTTTATATGTTTTTTGTACAAAGTGGGCAACCTCAAGACTCCAATTTAAACATTTTACAAGATGCCACCAAGGGATACTAGGCCAGACAAACAAAGAGATAAAACAATAGGAACAAAATCAACAACCAAAGTACTATTTAGAAAATCAAACTCGAAACAAACAAACAATAAGAACAACAACCATCTCACACTACAATCTTTTAAGGGTCATTTCGTCTTACGCTAAGGAAAGACTTGAGTGTCTTCCTAATGAAACTCAGCTTTTTAGGCCGGTGCCTGTTCTACACATACAGGAATCCAAATTGTTTGGGCTATTCTATTGGCATGTCTTAATAAAACAGAAATCTTGGTTGAGGAATAGGGCTTTGGTGACCTACGTTAATTAAACATTTAATAATTTTTTGACCAAACACTAGTTTAACAAGTCTTGATGACCATGTCTTAATATAGAGACAAGAAAATGTAGTTGAAAACCTTTTTTGGTTGAATTAATGCTTAGAGTATGTGAAGATGTTAGGAGTTTGTTAAGTTTGTTTAGAATTCTTGACCCATTTTAAAGATTGACCCGCTCTGACATTTTTTTGTGGTGACCTGAATGAAAAGTTTTTTGAGATTTGTGATGGAGGATTGGGCCAATAGGCCCAAGCCTAGAGCCCAGCACTGATCTCGTATTGGGTGGGAGGGCGTAGCCCCCGCGGTATGGTTCAACTGGATTGACCGTGACCCAATGGGTTGACCCACGACTTGGAGTATATAATATAATGTTGTCTTGTTGAAAAAGGTCATTGTATTTTGGGGGGTTTTTCTAGCTAGGGTTTCAAAGCAAGTTTTCTCACCACTGCTTTGATGTAATCTCTCTTTTGCATAGTGAAACATCTTCTTCTTTGCCCGAGGACGTAGCACACCATATTGATGTATGAACCTCGTTAAATCTCTGTGTCGTGCGGATCTTTTATCTATTTTTTTCGTATTTCTTGGTGTTTGATTTAACAGAGTTATATAATCACTCTCTTACATCGGTTTGTTCAAGTCTTTGATTTCATTCAAAAGCGTGAGAAAATCACTCATGTCAGCTTAAGCTATCTATTCACATGGAAAGCAAGGTATGCTGAAGCTACAAATGAGATGAGAGTGTTCAGCATTTTTGGAGTAATAGTCACGTATCAGTTTATTTAGTTCCTTGATGCCTTTATATATTAGAGGAACTCTCTCCACTTAATGCTTTAAAGTTTTGAGTTGGATCCTTCAATAGAGCATAATACTCAAATAATGTAACAAAGGGATTATAATTGTTTATGATTTTTATAAATTTTCAAACCCTTTCTTCACGCTTAAGGAAGGAAGAAAAAAATTGTTCCAAAGTTTTTGGTTTACAGATCATTGTTTCACTTCAACATCAAACATCAAGAAGAAAAGATGGGATTCATGGAAAATAAAATTTCTTTTTAATGACAATGACAAGAGGTATGTAGAAATAGAATATATGACGATCTTAAAATTTAGAATGGGTACCCATATCCTTTCAACAATTTTCATCCCTCAAGTCTCATCTAGCTTTACAACCTTTAACAGATTAAAAAAAAAAAAAAAAAGAAAATGATCTAAAATAATTTAAATTCTTCACGTATATGGCTCCACATTATTTTTTGAATTTTTGAAATGAAAGAAATAAAGATTTAGAATTCTCTGCGTTGCATATTTATGTCCTTGGATTCCTCATGGAATGAAATGGTTTTCATTTTTGGAAGATAGCATTTCTGTGCTTGACATGACATATTTGAGTTGTTAATAAGAAAATCCTAAAAAGTTATAGGTCAAGTTTTTAAGAAAAAAAAAATGTCATTATTGATATATACAAATAATTTATGATGAAATAAAGTTTCAAAAAGTGCAAAAAATAACATTTAGATCAGATGGTCAAGAAAATCATTTTCACCAATTTAATATTTAATGTCTATAATCTTTAAGGTCTCAAAAATTCACATAGAGGTCTCGATCCTTAGAATGAGTGACAAGTGGCACATTGTTGATGCCCAAGATTTATATACAAGTCATATAGCTTTGAGTTAATTCCTTCAATTTAAATTAAGGAAAATTAAATGATTACTCATTTTTTGGTTTTTCTTTACAAAACTATCTACTCAAAGTTTCAATCAACAAAAGTAACTAAAATCAAGTTTAGGTTTACAAAACTATACATCCAAAGTTTCAGTTAACAAAGATATTCAAAATCAGGTTTGGGTTTACAAAACTAACTAAAATAATGATTAATTCTTTTTCATCTTCCGGATACAATAAGATATTTTTGTAAACTGAAATTTTGAGTGGATTTGCCATGATCTCCACTTAAATCACAGATGCATAAATGTGGAATTGAACCTGAGACCATGCGCCTATACGACAGGGTTCGATCCCACGACCTCCTCCCCTGGGTGCCGACTCCACAAGCCGAAGCTACCACTACTAGGCTATCCTAGTGTTCATATTGAGTGGATAGTTTTGTAAACCTAAACCTGATTTTGGGTAATTTTATTAACTGAAACATTGAGTGATTAGTTTTGTAAAACCAAAATCCTGACTTGTTATCTGAAACTTTGAGTAGATAGTTTTGTAAAAAAAAACCCAAACGTTGATATAAGATAATCATGTAATTTTTTTCTTAAATTAACACCTCATCAATTTCTATGCATGAGATGATGATCAAAGATGAAATCATTTTCAACCATATGGGTTGAAGGAAAGGGGATGAAAACCGGATTCTAGGGATCCCTTCTACATTAACTTGCGATGCATTAAAATTGTCTTGTATCTCCATGGAAGATGACGGTGGGGATCTGTAAAGATTGAATAACAAGAAGGGAGTAAAATTATAATAAGATTTTATAATCCATGCTAACGGCATAGGATAAAGCAGTGCATGCGAAGCACCTAGACTTCAATGGCCAAATTAAAAGTAATTCCTATATATTCATATAAAGCATATATAATAAGGCAAAATGATAGCGGTACGTACGCATAAATAGTTTGTTAATACATTCTTTAATTAACAACCGTTGATTTAACCTCATCCCATCTCAAGCATCAAAACTCTTTACCTAAAACCGGTTGCAGACCCCACCCTGCCCTCTCCCCTTCACCATGACCACGGCAGCCCCCTTCACCCCTTTTCCTATCCCTACTTCATCAATCGAGTTTCTTCCCTAGTGCCATCGTTTATTATTGGATCTACCTTAATAATATGCTTCTTCTTGTTACAGGTTTCATCACTACAGTGAGATTTCTATTTTCTAGTACTTTGTTCGTGTAAAAGGCTGTGATTTCTAAGTGAGAACTCTAATAAGCTATTTGATCAAAACTTGGGTGTTTAGAGTTGATGGAATATGTAGTTCTAGAAAATTATGATTGGGTTTTTGTTTTTTCCTAAAATCTAATTTCATAAGATTCTTACATTAAGGTAGAACTTAGATGCCACTTTCTTCATCCCAACAACTTTTCGCATGGTAGAAGATTTTCCACAAAGTGGTGAGATTTAGGGAGAAACTACATGAACCTACATGGTTCTGTGACTACTGGCTTTTCCAGCCTTAGGAAGAAGCGAGCTTCATCAGTGACTCCATTGATGACATCCTCGTGTTGTGGGGTGCGGAAGAAACAGAGCAGGGAAAGCGGGTGCTGTGGGTTTGCAGCGGAGAGGACATAAGACAAGAGCCGTTTGCAAGAATCGGGATGGAATGGAGAGCGAGAGAGAAGGCGAAGAGGGAGGGAAGAATGTAACAGCAAAGGGACCATGAACTTCTCACCACAAAAGCCAGGAACTAGTAATTATTACAAATTAATTGATGGCTCAGATTAACTTTATGCTATATGTACAATTAATATAGAAAACACGGGAAAATATGAGGCCACCAATTCTTTTGCCGCTGCCAGGATTTTTTTAAGAGTTAATAAAAAAAAAAAATTACTTTAAGAGATGGTGATCACTTTGATTGCCTAAACAAGGATTACAATATGAATTGGATGAGTGACTGGCATTATGGTTGATATGATTTGATGAGTTACTGGCATAATGGTTAAGTTGCACTATTGCAATATGAATTGCTCTTTATTTTCTTATTAATTAAAGCATAAATGACAATAAAAGCTAAAAAAGTCCATCTAAGATATCAAATGAAATAAAATTAAGTCAAGAAACATAATGATTCTGACATGTGATAATTGTTGAGATATACAGACTTAAGATGAAATAAAGTATCAGAAAGTCCTAAAAAATAACATTTAGATCAAATGGTTAAAAAGTGATATTTAATGTGAATAATCTGGAAAGTTTAGAATATTCACATAGAGGTCTCAAGTGGCACATTATTGTAGCCCAATAAGTCATATAGGCATGAGAAGGAGAAGAAGTGGTGGGTCCCACATAATTTTGTGGGTTTTCAACTGATGGGAATGGATTGTTATAAAGAGGTTAGTAACATGGTCAAAAAAAGTCTTTTCACCTTTTAAGTTTATGTTGTTACTCATTAGGGTGCCGTGGATATTATTTTCAAATCTTGGGGTTATAGAAAATTATGATTATTTTTAGGGGTGGTACAATAAAATTTTCTCAAATAAAATGATTTTGGTCAACATGTCTTCTCTTTAAGGGGGAATGTCTCTCATTCACGATTGATTGTTTGATGATAGGGGTTTCCTTAGTGGAGTCAAAAGAAGTGCAGCTGAGAGGATGGAGGATTAAGGAGGTGCTGTCTAATTCAGAAGATCTTCATAAACTACTAACTGACCTAACAATCATTTCTTAGCCTTTGAGTGCATTCCCTCAATTTTCTTGATGTCTATAATTTCTTAAGTAAATTTCCTCTCATGCTCGAACTATGAATGAACTGTTTTTTTTCTTCTTTTTTTTCTAAGATAGCCCTTAATAAGATGAATAGGCGTAATAATTATAAGTTTTGTGATCCAAATTATGACACTTTGATGCAGACTTTTGTAATTTCCTTTTCCTTTCTTATAAAAAAAAAAAAAAAAAAAAAGAAAAATTATGTCCCTTCTCTATAGTTTACTGAAATTATTTGTGGATCCAAGGGTTTGAACAATTTACGCTCCCCTCACCTGTAATTTGCAAGATTCTTACAATTAGGTCCAATCCGTTAATCACCATGAATTTGAAACTGTTAGATGGTGATGTCCCCATTTTAATACAAAAAATGTCCTTTTAATAAAGTGAACTTACTAATACACCTTTCACATAAAACAAACAAAAACAAACAAAAGAGGGAATCCCTCTTTTCACTGTGTTCTTCCTCTACCTAGGTCTTCAGCACAATTCTTTTGCAACCTCAACCGTGAGTATGATTTTTTCCTACAGCAGTATGGGAGTAAGAGGTGTTTTGGAGTCTCACAGGGATGAGATCCGTATATGAACTGATGGAGTTCCAACAGTAGGGTTGAGAGGGATTGGCTTCAAGGCCATACATGAAACCCTCTCCCCCTGTGAGCGCAGCCATGGGAGGTGGAGCACTAAGTAATCGGCGTCTTATTGACTTAACTCCCTTCCCTTCCCCATCGAGCCACCATTCCCTCCCTCCTTTGCTCTTATCCACCTTCACAAGAGCCAAAGCCCCAAAGGCGACATACTGCTCAGAGCCCCCTTCCTTTCCTGTCTGGCTTTGGATTTAGAAAGAAACATCTAACCCAAATTCCTAAAATCTAGGGAAACGGACTGACATAAAAGGAAGCTCCTAGCTTTTTCTGGTTCTGTACCCAAAACCGTTCTCCTCTTTAATCTACTTCATTGATTGCAAAGAAGAAAACCATGAGCTAAACCTAACCCACAAAAAAGCAATAAGACTTGATGAATTGAGAGATGTCCATGAAAATGAAAAAGGTTACTTCATTATCAATGAAGATTAACAACATATGAGAGAGCGAGCGAGCGAGCGAGAGAGAGAGAGAGAGAGAGAGAGAATATTATAAATGAGGCCGATTTCATAGAGCAAATCAAAAAACAAGCTGTGATTTGCCCTCTCTCTGTCTCTCTCTCGCTTGCTTCTTACCCCTGTGCTCTGAGTCTGCAACTGTGTGTGTCTAAAGCGGCGAAAATGCTGTGGGTCGACAAGAAGACCTTGGAAAAGATCATGGTTCATGAAGAAATCACTCAGAATCTCAAGAAGCTTGTAACTTTATAATTCCTCATTTTGGTTTTTCTTAATTGGTCACTGAGCAGGATTGCCCTCATCTACTGTTCTATGTGATTCCCAGAATACCCCATCTTGTTTCCCGCTTGCATCAATAGCACAGAAAAATCGTTCTTCTCCGAATAAGGCGGAGATCGAAGTTATTGATCTAAACCCAACAACTTCAGTAGCCATTAACAGTGGTAGAAAAAAGGAGAATGAGAAGGAAGAACTGCAGAATCTCTGTTGGGTTATCAATGAGGGTTTGGGCATTTGTGTGGAAGGGTATAATGGTCTTCTAATATTATGACTATTTCTACTAAAAGGTAATATGGTCTTTTACTATATTAATCTAACAGCATATTCACACTGTCAATGCTAAGAAAGAGGCGTAAATCGTTCAAACCCTTAAATCCACATGTAATTTCGACAAACTACAAGAGAGATGGGCATAATTTCCCCCAACCCCCAACCCCAAAAAAAAAATTCTAACCAATAAGGTTTGTCTGCATTTTCTGGGTTTCCTAGTGAAATTAGAGTGAGCTATCTTTTTGAATGAAACCAATACTTTGTCTATGAGATTAAATGCTGGGACCAACCACTGTTGCCTTCCCCTGGTTGTTGAGGGACTTAATTCCCTCCCTAATGATCCCATATCTCTTGTTAGAAATGAAAGAAAAACTATAGATTTCGAAAGATTATGCTTCTAAGTCCCTAATATCTACAATCACAGCTGTGTTGTCTTGCAAAAATCTTATTAGATTGAATGGGAGAAGGAAAGGTTTGGTAGCCTTTTGAATTTTAATTCATTTTTCAACTAATTACGAGTGACTTTCACCTTAACTCGCCCAATGAAGGCTATATCTTAGCTTCTTAGTGTTTTAATTGTCATCCTTACTTTTAATTATGGGTTACACCAAAACTTATTATTTTCTTGAACAGTCTCTCCTTAATCTATGCGGCTAGCTGTAGACTGGATTTACAAAACGGATATCCCACTACTATTCATCCTAACAGTTCACGTGAGTTGTGCCCTCTCTCTCTCTCTCTCTCTCTCTTATTTTTATTGTTAACGTATAGAGGCTATCTATTCTTAACAGTTCGGACTTTAAACAGGAAAACTTTACATAATATCATAATAGGAAAGTCAAGTGTCCGACTCTTGAGAAGTTTATCATAAGAGTTTTTTCGACATTCTTTCTCCTTCAGTGCCACACAAAGGAAATATCACATGAGTTTGACATGCGTAGAGCCCTAGATCATGGAATCTTAACCTACATGTGTAGTACTGATATATACATTGACACTATCTTTCCTTAATAGTTCAAACTTTTAGAATAAAAACTTTATAAATGTATAAATCAACACTTACTAATAATTCACGCATTCGTAATAAATCTCTCTCTCTCTCTCTCAAAATAATTTACTAAAGGTGACTAAACAGGATCATGACTGGAACTAAAAGCACAAAACCAATAATTTTTCCATCCCCCGTGATCAGACCATTTGCAGTCATTTTCAACTGTTTTCTTGGTTTTGTCTCAAAGTTTGAGATATAATCCTTTGGGCTTTGGCTAGATCCTAGGGAATCTTAACTGTTAAAACAGATTTAACTTAATTAAGTTGGATCAGGTGGGAATAAGCCCGCATCATTGGGTTTAGTTGTGTTGTCTTTCGGATCTGATCAATTCCTATGATCTAATAATTCCCATGATCAATAGGAATTGATCAGATCCCTATATTAAGCTAATAATGTGGACAAGAACTCTCATGAAACACGGAAATGGAATGAAATTGACATAGTAGCACACTTTACACTTAGAGACCTCTCTACTTATTAATAAGTCTATCCATGCCTCCATGGTCTCAATTTTTATTTATTTATTTTTTTTGAACCCTCGAAATTTTACATCATAATATTTCTTCACCTAACACAAGTCTATAAATTATCAAAAGAAAATATTTATATCACTCTCTTATATTTTCCTTGTATTTTCTTGAACTCCTCTCTTCAAATATATATAATTTTATTTTTTTAATTCCCTCTAAAATGAAAACTTTTACCTCTCTTTCTCCTCTTTTAGTTTCCAGTTCTTAAATAACCCTAGCTCATTCCTTCCCCTCCCCCAACCCCCTCTAGTGGCATCTCCCCCAAACTTTTGCCCTACCACCACCTTTATAACCGTTGGGAAAATAATAGCCAAAAGATTTGAACTTGAGACCTCCTGGTGAGCATAGGTTTTGCGCACCATAACTGTACCAACTACACCAACTGCACTAGGCAATTGTTGTTAGGAGGGTACGACTTCATCAATCTCCCCATAAACAATACCAGAACGGGGCAATGGTATCCTCCCCAAAAAACCACGGTGGCTGACACATGGCGTCTATCATTACGGAGCCTCGAGAGCGTCAAGTGTCTCTCTATCTAGATTGTTCGTTTCGATGAATCTTGGTCATTGATTATGGAACTACATCAGAGATCGAATCTGTAGGGTATTTGAACTCGTCCGAATCTGCAGTTGGTGGCTGGAGCATTGGGGTCCAGGTCATCCAACACTTGTAGTTGTAACTTGAGTGTTTTATTTTCCTTTTCTGCCCTTTCCCTCCTCCTTTGGAAAAAATCCCCTTGTCATCTTGTTTCCAATCGGTCAAGGTTGATACCATTTTGTTCCAATTTTCAAAGCCATGCATGTAGAAATATAACCCTAAAACGATGTAGAAGACAATGAAAAAACAAGAACAAACAATGCACACAGGTTTACGAGGTTCGAAAAGATTGCTTACATCTTCGGTGAGATGAGATCTTGCTTCACTATTAATAGAGAATAGGGTTACAACGCTCGTCCTCACACCTCTCAGTATTTCTTACTTTACAGAGAAAGAAACCCTTACTACAAATATATAGCGAAAACCCCTAATCTAGAAAGTACAAAACCGCCGTCCTTCCTGTCGAGGAGCCTACACCAGTACTTTCTGGATTAAAATATGATGGAATACAAGACATCGTACACTAACAATGCAGTCAATAATTGCTTCTTCTTTTTTTTT